>NC_082402.1:17387725-17392725 GCF_031168955.1 Gadus macrocephalus
GTGTGTGTCTGTCTCAGATTAATCTTATGCTAATGGTTTGTTGGTTTACTTGTAAAATATATCAGTACTTTTAAAAAGTCGTTTTATAACTTCATTATTCTAACATTGCTTTTGAGGTCATTCGTGAGGTCATTAATTGGTTGTTTTTGCATTGTCTTCATTTCCATTGTGCTGTGCCTTGTTCTGTGGTAGACAATAAAATCATTTGGAATATTTGAGGTTTGGTTTTTTGAGTCAACCATCTAGTTTTGCTAATTACTAGAAGACACACAAGTACACGTTATGACTCCATTGTTTCAGTGCAAGGGTGAACCAACATGTTTTTCTGGACATTGAAATTCATACTCTGATTCAAAACCTCAAAACCTTCCAGCCTTACATTACCTAATCTCTGATGTTGCTTGCATTCCAGACAAGCATTCCTTTATGTGCGTGTTGTGGGCACGTATTCCAAGCATGTGTTGCTCTGTGCAGCCTGGACAGCATCTCAGACGTGGACCAGACGTGGCCGTCTCTCAACGTTTGATTTCCTGTCCAGGAGGGCCAGAGGAAGTCCTCACACGCATTCTCTGGTCCTAAAGTTTAATAAAAGAGCGTAAGAGAGAGTGACAGAGAGAGAGAGAGAGAGAGAAAGAGAGCGAGAGGTGGGAGAAAGAGAGGGAAAGAGAGAGAGAGAGAGAGAGAGAGAGAGAGAGAGAGAGAGAGAGAGAGAGAGAGAGAGAAAGAGAGAGAGAGAGAGAGAGAGAGAGAGAGAGAGAGAGAGAGTGAGGAAATGGAGAGAGGTGGGAGAAAGAGAGGGAAAGAGAGAGAGAGAGAGAGAGGAAATGGAGAGAGGTGGGAGAAAGAGAGGGAAAGAGAGAGATAGAGAGAGAGCGACAGAGAGAGGAGATGGAGAGAAAGATGGAGAGAGGGTGAGAGAGATATATAGAGCTAGAGGAAGAGAAAGAGACACAGAGAGCTGGTTATAGGATGGTAATGGTGAGAGAGAGGGAAATAGAGAGAGGGAGAGCGAGAGAAAAGCGGGTGGGAAAGATGGAGAGAGGGAGAGAGAGACAGAGGAGAGTGATGCCTGCCGTCATATGCAGCATTAGAGGAGGAGAGCATAGCTCTGCAAAGTTTGTTTCAACTTGAAGTAATAGCCCCGTGTTGTCAGATGCAGTGTTGTTAGACTTTTACATGTGCACTAGATGCTGCATATTGTTTAGGTTTGTTTTGCTTTAAGCATATTATTTGCCGTCATGCTCAAATTTCAGTACTCTCTGCAACTGTAAGAGGTCACTGAAGACATCATTCTCAACCTCCATCATGCTGTGATTTGGTTTAACTCTGCTACATATGTTCAACCAATATCAAAAGGCAGCCCGGCTGCTCCTGCTGCCTTGATAATGGGTGTGAGAAGTACATTGCTGTTATAGATCTTGTGTTGTTAGTCATTTTCTATAATTTAGATTACAGAATGGATTCATTTAACATAGGTTAATGGAACATTTAACATAGGTTATTGTATTACTCTCCTTTAATATTGTGCCTTTATTTAATCAAAATGTAATTAATTAATAATTACTGAATCAGTTAATTAGTCAATTAACAATTTCCCTGCAGTAGATAACATAATTTTGTATTTGAACCAAGAGCATATTGAGTGTAAAATAAATCCCCAAGTTGCAGCCCTGGATGGGGACGAGGTACGCCATCTTGATTCCTCCTCATTTCGACAGCATTTGAGCCTGCACTGCTCTGGATCTGGGACGCTTTAGCCAAACAATACAAAATGAATTAAAAAGTAGCAGACAGGTATGCATGATGATTTGCATACATAGGGAGACCATCATTATACTACTCTCATACAGCTAACAGTTACACTTTACAAAGCAGCCAGTTAACACCTCAGTTCATGCTAGGATATCTTTCCATCCTGTCATAAGGGATTGAAATGCATTGCTCTCTCTGATCATTAAATTTTAAAGTCTGAACATATTAGATGTGTGTGCATACGCAGGAGGCTATGTGTGCCACTTTTTAAACAATAACAACTATTTTCTAGTTAGTTATTTTTGGACCATGTTAATGCTTGGGCATCAAATCAAGAAGCTAAAAGAGCTGTCAGGTTCCACAGCCTGTGGCATGAAAAACCAAGGAAGGTCTTTTTACGTGGTGGAGAGGATCGGGGCTCCTGACCTCTGCTGGGTGCATCATGAGGTGAATGACATAGAGCCCTGTACCATGGTGGTAGGGAAAGACGACATACAGGAGAGCTAGGAGGCAGCAGCTTCCGGCAAGCACAAGTACTTAGAAGGAGTCCCTCACCACTGAAGTTATTGTTCACATCCCTGCTCTACATAGTTGGCCCGTGGCTCACAAGGTAGCCCACGTCAGCATCTTCACCACGCGTCCAGGATCCTTTCACACGCCCATGCTGATACAAGCCTTGCCTCCAGTCCACGGCCTACAGGCTGATACGGCCTATCAAGGTGGCTTCAAGCAGCCCTACAGAATGCGGCGGCCCCACCAGAGCCTTTGTTTTGACTAATCACAATCTCTGCATTATTATGCAGAGGCTGTCATACAAGTAACCAAGACAACATGCAACGCTTCAGTAGAAATCCCTTATGTCCTTATACTGGTTCGCTTGCTTTGTTGCACTTGTGTGAAAGCTGGTAACTCTGTGTAAGTGTGGTGGGGAATGTGAACGTAGCCACATAACAACAGAGTAAACATACAACACGCACTCAGTGACCTCATCACTCTTCCCGTCAGGACCATCTACTGGATAAACGGGGGCAGGAAATCCTGTTGTGCAGTATGTCTAATCAAGCTGTGAATGAGCAAGGCATCAGAGAGTGCACATCAGTCTTCCTCGCCCCCACCACACCAGTTGTAAATTGACTGGTGGTGCGTATTATGTGCAAAATATTCCTGCCCAACCATGTAATTAATTTGCATAGGTGTTGTTGAGCAGAACTACTAGCTCCTTCCCCTGCTACCTTCAGCGTCTGAGCACCTGCAGCAGGGAACCATCTCTACCAAGGTTTAAACTGCTTTCAACATCACAGGCCACAAGGAACCCCACTATCCTAGTCATAGGCACTGGGATTCACATCCTCCACAAGTCCCTGTTTGAGAACTGCACTCTCCAGGGCCTACGTGTCTCTCTCCAGGGCCCTTTAGATGTCCTGGGTAGGCTGTCCTTTAGTCCTTCCCCCGGTGTTGCTGAAATTGTCAAATATAGCGGCTGAATCGAGCGACCACCCTGTGTTGTAGGGATTCTTCCAACCACAAAGTGGAACCAGTGTTTAGTGGGTTCTGAGGGGTCTGGCCAATCGGCTGCAGAGCTTATCACTCAGCGATGCACACCGAGCAACCCACACCTGGCAACCGGCCAATAGGGTTGTGCTTACCAAGTCTTGGCCTTGGAAACGTTTGGGTCCCATTTAGAAGATGGATGGACTCTTGTCAGGTTTGGACTAGGGTTAGTCCTATCCCTATGTGCCAGACCAGGAGGAGCATGGTCAGGAGCTCTGTTAGATACTGGCACAGGACATGTAGACCCTGCTGCTCCGTTTACTGTTGTATTTTAACCCTAGTACTTCCAGCTATTGTATTCAGACCCTTGTACTGTTTACTATTGTATTCAGACCCTAGTACTGTTTACTATTGTATTCAGACCCCCCTACTTTCGTTGACTATTTCACCTAATGGACTGAATGTTGAATCTCACTTTCTCTCTCTAACCTGCAGACAGTCATAGTTCAACAGTCGCCAGGCCTTATTAAGTAGGTCTTTATTCCATTTGGTAACGTCTCCTGGAGCTTGATCAGCCATACCCCAACACACACTAGGAGACCCCCACCCCTACCAGTTAACTCCGGTGTGTGTGTCTGTGTGTGTGTGTGTGTGTGTGTGTGTGTGTGTGTGTGTGTGTGTGTGTGTGTGTGTGTGTGTGTGTGTGTGTGTGTGTGTGTGTGCTTGACTGGATGCAAGTGCACACTGTAAACATTCACATACTGCTTCTCCCTGTGTGGTAATTCTCCTTTACAAGGTGGTGTGTGCGTGTGTGTGTGTGTGTGTGTGTGTGTGTGTGTGTGTGTGTGTGTGTGTGTGTGTGTGTGTGTGTGTGTGTGTGTGTGTGTGTGTGTGTGTGTGGGGGGGGGGTGGGGGTGTGGGGGTGTGGGTGTGGGTGAATATTCACAGCCATATGTTGTCAGGTGATAATCTAAATGGTGTGGTTGATTTGGGTGGATAGGCTGGGGAGCGATTTGTTGGACACCGATGTTGTCAAGTGTTTTGGTTTGAATTAAAAATATCCGCAATGGCGCCCTCACCAATTGCTCCAGAACAAATTGCTCCAGTGTGAAGGAACAAAAAAAAGACGAAAAGGAACACAAAATGGAAAAGATTAGATCCTAGTTTTCATAAACACATTGAGCAAGCAATTTCTTTCTAAATGAGGCTCCAGCAGGCGCTGTTGGAACAACAGAACGTGTTTTCTCATTGTGTCATATTCCACACTCTTAGTGACATGAAACAGCTTTTAAAATAAATATCCTTAAATCCAAATCCTTTATTGACGCAACACGATGAACCCTACTGGGCTTTGGTTGTGCTATTTTTGTAATAATGGGAAAATGTTTGCTGCTGTGAGTTCTAGAAATGTGAGTTAATATTGAAGTATCCCTGGTTCACAACAGCATCTGTTATAATGCGTGAGCCAAAGATTGCCACTGCGCTTTGCACAATTACTGACTACATCTCCAAGATGACTCACTGGGTTTACTCTGGATGGTTTCTGGGGCTTATGCATTATTACAGGATTCAGCTCAATCAACACATCATTTTCAAGCTCTACCGAGGCGTTGTACAGCAGCCTCAGCAGGAGCAGGGTATGCTATCTTAATACGGGAGCAGGTCCTCCTCAGGCTGGTCACCTGAGAGCTCATCTGGGATCCAGCAGTCCTACTGTG
Source organism: Gadus macrocephalus (assembly GCF_031168955.1). Classification (NCBI taxonomy): domain Eukaryota; kingdom Metazoa; phylum Chordata; class Actinopteri; order Gadiformes; family Gadidae; genus Gadus; species Gadus macrocephalus. The sequence continues at coordinate 17,392,687 of NC_082402.1, forward strand.
TTACAGCAGAGGGCACAGAGCAGAGAGCCCGGGCCGGCC
>NC_082402.1:17397725-17400225 GCF_031168955.1 Gadus macrocephalus
CCTTTTCCCTCTCACTGATCTTTCCCATAATCAGCACTGACAGTCTCTCTGTATCTGACTCCCCTCCACCACTTAGAAAATAATATTCAACTGTAACAATCAATGTATCACTGTCAAATCATATCCCAGAGAGAGAGAGACATCACACTAAGTAACCTGAAGATGTTAGATGATGTGTAGCATAAAAGCCTGAATTCCAAGTTAACAACCAGGGCATTGGTCGTCCTCAGTGAGACAGCAGAGTCTCTATCATCACTGTTTCCTTTGAATTCTTGATCACTGACCACACTATCCTGGACCTGGCCCTGGACCTGGGGGGGGGGGGGGGGGGGGGATGGTCAACAGCTAAAAACACTTAGTGTTAAAGAGGCAATCTTTTTTTTTTCTACTTCATGCTGAATGCATTTTCTGAAAACACTGGGAACTGTAAATCACTTAAAAGAAAAGCCACTTCTTAAGGCTTGTAGAGGGATGTGTATTGCAGGAGCCATGACGCCGGATCGGAATGTGTGTGTGTGTGTGCGTGTGTGTGTCTATGTTTCTGTGTGTGTGTCTGTGTGTGTGTTTGTGTGTGTGTAAGTGTGTGTGTCTGTATGTGTTTGTTTGTGTGTGTGTGCGTGTGTGTGTGTTTGTGTGTGTATGTGTGTGTGAGTATGTGTGTGTGTATGTGTGTGTGCGTGGATGTGTTTTTGTGTGTTGGGGGGGGGAGTGAGTGTCTGCGTGTGTGCATGTGCGTGTGTGCGTGTGTGTGGTGTGTGTGTGTTTGTGTTTGTGTGTGACTGACACAAATCTAAAATCTGACTGCGAGTCGCAAAAGCTTTGAGGTGGAACTTCCTTGTTGGTGCCCTGAGACGTTACCCATGAAGAGTCAGGATTCAAGGTCTTGGGTCAAAGTGGCTCCCGATTCGCCATCGCGCTCCCCCAACTCACCCCTCCTCCTCCCGCCTCACCCCCCCTCTTCCTCCTACCTCACCCCCCCTACTCCCGCCTCACCCCCCCTTCCAAACCTCCCCCACCTCACCCCCCCCCTCACCCCTCACCCCCCCCTTCCAAACCTCCCCCCCTCCCCCACCTCACCCCTCACCCCCCCCCCCCCCCTTCCCCACCCATTGGTCAGCCACCAATAAAGTCATGAGGGAAGGAACATGAGGAACATGCTATATACACAGGGAGAGCTATACACTCAGAGATGCATCCATGCAGGTGCACAAAACACACACACACACACACACACACACACACACAAATACACATAGTCTGCACCAGTACAACAGATTGCCTCTAATAGAGGAACTGTGATGGTCCAAAGTAATCAAGTGATTGCCCCAGACTTGCGTGAGAGTCCCTCCACTCCTATGTGTGTGGGTTTGTGTGAGAGTGTACATGCATGGTTGTATGCGTGCGTGTGTGTGTGAGGGTGTAAATACCTGCGTGTGCGCGTGTGTGCATGCTCTCTGTTTTCTGTTCCGTTTGATCTACTGACCAAAGCGCTGCATTCTGCTCTCTAATGGCAGGATGGAAGGGCCTTTATGGCATCCACTGACGTCATGATTGGAAGAGACCAGCGCTGGCTGGCTGATCGTATTCCAGAAGACGGCTATCTCAGACATAACAGCCCTTCAGCAGATTAAGCAATAGCCAAGAGATAAAAGTTAATCATCGGAAAAAGCAGTTTTGTAAAGTGAGCGTGGTGCCATGTGGAGGGTTGAGTTGTGTGCCAGTGGCCGGGCTGATGAAAAGCATCCATTCATAGCAACTTCTTTGATGTGAGGACAAAAGCACAGAATCATCGCTCTGATGACGGCTGAAAATCCACAGTCTAGCAGGTAGTTAAATGTAGTAGAGGAGCTTGAGCATGAGGGCACATGAAACTCATAGGCAGACAACCGCACTCTGCCAATGTTGTCTCAATGTTTCTGCTAAATTGTAAGTGGACTGGATTTATATAGCACTTTTCTAACCGCCACTCGAAGTGCTTTACGATATGGCCTCACATTCACCCATTCATCCACACATTATGAGAACCGCCAGCGGAGTCAGGCACTTAAGGTGACAGCCTTAAACTTAGCTTGTATTTATATTTTTTTGATTGGATTGAATTTATATAGCGCTTTTCTAGACACCCAAAGACGCTTTACAGTGAAAGACAGACAGACAGGCAGACAGACAGACAGACAGACAGACAGACAGACAGACAGACAGACAGACAGACAGACAGACAGACAGACAGACAGACAGACAGACAGACAGACAGACAGACAGACAGACAGACAGACAGACAGACAGACAGACAGACAGACAGACGCGCGCGCGTGCACACACACACACACACACACACACACACACACACACACACACACACACACACACACACACACACACACACACACACACACACACACACACACACACAGATAGACAGACATGTAGACAGACAGACAGACAGACAGACAGACCGACAGACAGACAGACAGACAGACAGACAGACAGACAGACACAC
>NC_082402.1:19162825-19280325 GCF_031168955.1 Gadus macrocephalus
TCCTGGTCCCCAAACCGGACGGGTCGTACCGCTTCTGCAATGACTTCCGGAAGCTGAATGAAGTGTCGGCCTTCGACGCCTACCCCATGCCCCGCATAGACGAGCTAATAGAGCGGCTGGGGCCGGCCCGGTTCATTACCACCCTGGACCTGACGAAGGGGTACTGGCAGGTCCCTCTCACTCAGCGGGCCCGGGAGAAGACAGCATTTGCCACCCCCGACGGGCTGTACCAGTACACGGTCCTCCCGTTCGGGGTGCACGGGGCGCCCGCGACCTTCCAGCGCATGATGGACCGGGTCCTACGGGCCCACAGGGAATATGCCGCCGCCTACATAGACGACATCGTCATCCACAGCAGCACCTGGGACCTGCACCTACATCACCTCCGTGCCGTCCTGGGAGCGCTCCGAGCCGCCGGCCTCACGGCCAACCCTAAAAAGTGCCACCTGGGCCTCGAAGAGGCGTCCTACCTGGGCTACCGGGTGGGGAGGGGCAGCGTCAAACCGCAAGAGGAGAAGGTGCAGACCATCCAGACCTGGCCCCGGCCGAGGACGAAGAAGCAGGTGAAGTCATTCCTGGGACTGGTGGGATATTACCAGCGCTTCATCCCGGCGTTCGCGACCCTGGCCAGCCCCCTCCACGAGTTGACGCGGAGGGCTCTGCCTGACCGGGTCGAGTGGACAGAGGAGGTCGACGAGGCGTTCTTGTCCCTCCGACGGGCCCTCTGCACCGAGCCCCTCCTGATCACCCCGGACTTCAACCTCCCCTTCGTCGTCCACACCGACGCGTCCGAGGTGGGCCTGGGAGCGGTCTTATCCCAGGTCCGGTCGGGCGAGGAGCACCCGGTGACCTACATCAGCCGGAAACTCCTGGCCAGCGAGAAAGCCTACTCGACCGTAGAGAAGGAGGCGCTGGCTATAAAGTGGACCGTGGAGAAGCTCCGCTATTACCTCCTCGGACGCACCTTCACCCTGGTCACAGACCACGCCCCCCTGAAGTGGATGGCCACGGCCAAGGACACCAACGCCCGGGTGACGCGCTGGTTCCTGGCCCTGCAGGACTACCACTTCCAGGTGGTCCACCGGCCCGGACGCGCACACGCCAACGCAGACGCACTGTCCCGGAGGGACGCCTGCCTAGGCCTATGCCGGGCAGACCCCGACTTGCAGCTGAGGGGGGGGGTGTGTGGCAACCCCGATCCAACGGAGGAGTTCGAGCCCCGCCAGCGCCCTCTCCGCGGGCAGGTAGTCAGGGGGAGATATGTGCCGCTTGGCGCAGCGATGCGGGAGGGAGCATCGAGCGCACCCGCGCAATCACGGAGATGCGGAGCACCCGGCGGAGCAAGACAGCGGAGGGGACTTAACGGCCGCGTGGACACCAGTCAGGGGAACGCGACCGAACGGGAAAGACGCAGTGGGTGGAGATTACCTGAACCCCCGCTAATGCCAATACGCTTCCCCCCAGGACTAAGCCGCCGAAGACGCCGGGGATCGAGACCCCGCCCCCCGCAGCAGGACCAGACCCGGCGCGGTGTCCTTTATTCCCAGACCAGGAAGAACCTGAGTTCACTCCTTTGTTCCTTTTTTTGCATGAGTGGTTAACCGAAATAAACGAACGTTAACCTACGCCTTGTTTGGTCCATCTCCCCTGGAAACCTCAGCCGCCGACGATCGGGGTTGCCACAGTGTGTGTGTGTGTGTGTGTGTGTGTGTGTGTGTGTGTGTGTGTGTGTGTGTGTGTGTGCGTGCGTGCGTGTGCCGGGGCGGAGGGGGCTGCACTTCTTTTTTGTACCACACTGGGTCTGAGGTAACCCCCCCGCTGACCCCCCTCTGAGGTAACCCCCCCGCTGACCCCCCTCTGAGGTAACCCCCCCGCTGACCCCCCTCTGAGGTAACCCCCCCGCTGACCCCCCTCTGAGGTAACCCCCCCGCTGACCCCCCTCTGAGGTAACCCCCCCGCTGACCCCCCTCTGAGGTAACCCCCCCGCTGACCCCCCTCTGAGCCCGTTTTGTTTTTCTACAACTAAAAAAAGTCGCCGCTGTTTTTTTACCTGTTTGTTTTTTTACTTTTTTACTTTTTTTTAATGCCCTGGCGAGGTGTCCTGCGCCCGTTTTGTTTTTCTACAACTGACACAGAGAGGCTGAGGACCCCCCCACAATACCCCCACCCCCGGGAGGAGGTCCTCCTGGGTGAAGGAGGACCAGAAGGTGTGGAGGTGTGTCAGTGTGTCTGAGGACCCTCCTCCACCTGGGGACACTCTGTAGAAGGACAGAGAGCCAGCAGGCCGGTCCAGATACACTCCTACTCTGGTGGAGCCAGCGGGGGCGAGAGGGAGGGCTGTCCCTGTACCGTTGTACCGGGCAGAGTAACGATCATCAGAACAATCAAGACTCCAGGACTTGTTGTTCTGTCCAAGCAGGCTGTCACCAGCCCATCCTCTCCTTGTGATTCCTCTGTATGTCACTCCTATATAAACCCCTCCTTCCCTCTCTACCTCCCAGTAACAGCGGCCAGTCAGAGCCTCTCTACCCAACACCTGGAGCATGGAGTCAAATCTGTCTGGGTGATCCGGATACGACTGGTCCTCATCAACCAGCGTCACCTTCCTGTTGTCCTCAGACAGAGAGAGTTCTCTGTGGGCCGTGTTGGGGTCCAGTGTGAGGTCACAGGCATCTGAGGGAGAACCAGACATGAAGAGCTGCTGAACCGCTCTTCATCCTCATCATCATCATCATCACTAGTACTGTTCTCCTGCGCTCTGTGTACATATACATAGATATGAACACATACATACATATACATATGTATACATTCATAGATACACACACCTCAACAATAACGTTATGAACACATCAACAACAATATTATGAAAACATCAACAACAATGTTATGAAAACATCAACAACAGTGTTATGAATACACTCATTCATCACTAGTACTGTTCTCCTGAACATGACATGTGTGTGGGGGGGGGGTCATGTGATGATAGTTACACTATTGCTACATCAACAACAAACATCTCTCCTTGGATCCAGGACTTACCAAAGACAAGCAGCTCAGCGCTGTGATTGGCCGTGCCAGCACTGTTGCTCGCCATGCAGCAGACCGTGTTCATGCTGTACCTCCCACCTCTGACGAAGAGGAAGCCCCTCTCCACCCAGGCCTCTGATTGATCGTCTGTGCCGTCCCTCTCCAGGGGCCTGCCGTTGTGGAGCCACTCTACTGTGGGCTCCGGCGTGCCGCCGGCGTGGCAGGTGTAGCGGGCCGTTTGGCCCACGGGCAACACGTGGGTAGAGGAGTGGAACTCTGTGATGCTGGGGGCCTCCTCCACCTCCTCCGTGGGCATCACTGAACCTGAAGAAACCAGGAGGAGAGGAGTGAATGTCTACAACACGGATCTAGAGATGCAGCGTCAGACACTCCCTTCACTCTCTCCTAACACCTGTCCACTAGAGGGCGATCCAGGGGATTGACAACCAGTATTCTCACCTGCCTTTTCATACATGATGAGTATCACAGCAGTGTCTACAAAGATTACCCAGGGAGGGGAAGTCACTCCACGAAGAGGTTAACGGGTCAGGGGAGGAGCTTGAAGAGAAGAACGCCAAACCGTTCAGCAGCTCCAATAGAAACTTGTGCAGGTGAACCCAGAAAGGGTTGAACCTTGTGATCTGACCTTAGGAGACCACAATAGAAACCTGACCTCAGTAGACCACAATAGAAACCTGACCTCAGTAGACCACAATAGAAACCTGACCTCAGTAGACCACAATAGAAACCTGACCTCAGTAGACCACAATATAAACCTGACCTTTGTAGACCTAAACACATCCAACAACCTTTTAACTCTTAAGGCGAGACACTGCAGGTGAATAGGGTAAAAATCTTAAATAATAGGTATCACCATGAAACTTTCTCAGTTGATTACTCATGTTTAGATGAGAAAAAAATGTATTACATTTTTTTTGTATTTTGATGTTTGAATATGCAAATTAGGTATTATCTCATAAAATATGCGCTCATTTGCATAATGTTTGAAAGAAAAAAATCTGATCATGGGATTAAGCCAGGTTAAAAATTCCTTTTCCCTTCTGTTGACAATATTAGATGGGAAAAAATTACAGAGGGATTTATGGATATCTACTTTTGTTTTCCTTTAAATCAGAAAATACTGTCAATAGCCTTAAAAAATCGATTTTCGCCATGTTTTTGAGGACATAATGTTATAATATTCAGGCTAGGAATAACATATTTACAAATCCCTCTGTAAATGTCTTCATAATATAGTTGTGTACAAGACTGGAAAGTTTGGTGTATATAGGTTGAACTGAAGTGGAGATTTATTCCTTGGAGTATGAGAAAAAACTCATTTTGAGAAAATCGCATTTAAAGATTTACATTGTAAAATTCCACACATTTCTGTTAGAAAAGCATTCCTTGCAAGCAAAACAACTAGTCAGGCCCATAGTAATAACAATATGCAACATCCCAAGTACATGAAAATTGATCATTTATTAACAAAACAGGTCTACCAACTGTAGACAACAACACACACACACACAGATTTTCCACCAGAACGGCAACTCTGCAACCAGAAATGCAACAACACTTTACACAAAATGTACAAAAAACAGCCACCCTAGTGTTAACAGCCTAGCTGTCCATGCCTGCACCGTATGTTGGCCCCTCACCCCTCTCTTGTTGGTGCCTAACTACCTTTTTAGCTGAGAGTCTTTCTACGACGTTTAACACTCTCTGATTGTATGGTGTCAGCTTTAGCAATTCTCAACATGTCAGTTTCCTTAATTGTGGTGATGGTGACAACAGTGCTTTCAAGCCATAGCTTTTCCATCACAGCAAGCATGGCAGAGGCCCCCTCATTAAAAGTTGAGATGGCCATGCTTGCTGCTGCCTCCACTCTACTCCTCCCAACAAACACTGTTTTGGGACAGCGAGCCCATATGACGGAGTTGAGGCACTCATTTGCATTTTGAGTGCCACCATGCTGCATGCGCTGCAGCAGGCTGTCGCTCGACATGCGGTGGTACACGGGGAGAAGCTTCTGGCCCACATCCTTGGACAAAAAGTTCCCTGCATGGGTACTGTGGCTCTCAGGTGCTTCCCCATTTTCCTCAGCTCTCCTGTGCCAACACCAGGATGGGTTGCACCTGTTGTGCAATGGGACCTCATCAGTGGACATGACGTGGAGGAGACCAGCCCATATTTCGTTTTTCATGCTGTCAATGGATCCCTGGTTGTTTAAAATTGCCCCCCTGTAATAATTCTGTAGAGTTTTACATTTTTTGGCCGTTAATTTTCCCAGACCCTTCCCCCCCAATTTGCGTTCAGCACTTAATTTTCTAAGGGCTGTGCCCATGCGCTTATGAGCGTGGTTTATGCATTCCAACTTGTCAACCTCATGCTCTGGGTATGGGTTGAGGGACACCACCCCCCTGAATGCTGCGCTATCCCCATCTGACAGCATCTGGGTGTACCTCAACTGGTGACGACTTATGGACCTGGCCCACATCATCTTCGCTGCCTCCTGCTCCATAGCCTTGCTAGAGCCCTGAAAGTTCTTTGCACAGTCGTGCTTTTCCCTCCAGCTCTCAATCTCCTCCTCTGTAATCTTTCCCTCATGCCTGGCAGTTTCTTTGAGGGCACATCCGTGGCAATATGAGGATAGGACCTCAAAGTCTATCACTAGACCAGTGAAAATGTCTATGCACACCCCTATGCCATAGTGTGAGGTGAAGCCCCTTTTCTGCCAGGTGCCATCAAAAGATACACTGATGTTGATTATTGGATCTTCATCCTCCCTCAGCAACTCTGCCACATCTGGATTTAAATCAGCGTAGGCCTGCCTGACTTGCTCCCTGGTCCTGTGCAAGGACTCCAGTCCTCTCTCAATTTCCGCTGCTATAATGAAATGTAATTTGTATCAAGAACTGTTCATTTGGTTTGGTTTTATTGATACAGGTCACATTTCTTTCACTTGTGGCAAAAACCTTTTTTTTGTTTTTTGGATAGGACCAGGGATTAGGTCAAGAACAGTCACTGGGGCAGTTTGTTAGATAAGCTGAAAGTGATACATTGAATGAAAGGAATAAACGTCAGCTGTCCCTAATTTTACACTATGCAAATTGTGTGATTGCTTAGCAAGTAGCCTACTTTTATCCAAGCAGACAGACCCATTACTCTGTGCCTGTGTGTGTATGTGCGCACGTGCGTGAGAGCGCCCTTCTCCCCCCTAACTCCCTCCCTGTGTGCAACTATGGGCCTAGGTTTGCCCAGTGAACTAATGTTGTCATAAGGTAAAGCTATCAGATGGAAAATAATTCACTTCAATGTCCTGCCATGTACTAATTTGATTAGAAGGTTTATATTCTTTGTTTTTGCCACTGAATCGAAATCTTAACTGTAAAAGTAAAACTGACCAACACAACATAATGAATGAGATGACTGTTTATTCTATTCTTATAAATCCATCCTTATTCCAACCATAGAAAACAAATACTGTTACAGAAATGTCATAAAATTATGTCACAAGGTGCTAACCACTATGCTCATTAGGCTATCTCTGTCATTAGAAATTCTACAAACTGCTTAAACTTTTCTGACACAATCCTGTATCCATACCTGTCACTCTTTTATCATGCCTCTGATAAGTTCTAAGATGAAGGGCAGGGATCCCCAACACCTTGCTGATCTTTTTCAGCGCTGCATAGCCCATCCCTAGCTCAGGACCATTCGCACATTCACGTCAAACGCGACATCACTTCTGGTCTCCTCCTGAAGTCGCGTCGACGTGTACACGCTCGTACGGTACGGATCCCCTTTACAAAGACAGCACTCTAGCGATAGATTACTGCAGAATCCATAATTCTGGGGATCTATGTGGATTTCAAGCCCTGACCCAGCACAATTTGGACAGAGCAAATCTTGTATCAGGTAATTTAAGCGGCCGACATGCACAAGCAGCCACTGCTGTGTGGCACCGGTTTGCGCTTCATCTATCTGAATATCACCCCCCAGGTTTCCCATTGAAAGCTTCCGTTCAGACGCAGACACGGCACAGGGCAATTCATTACTTATATCACCTATTTTACTTTCTCGAGCGATCGACAACTGTTTACGTCTTTTTCTCGATGACATTGTTGCTTGCGTTGCTTTTCATTCATTCCAAAAATATCCCGCGGAAAGCTAATCAAGGAAGTGTCAAACCATACCACGTGATGCGTCTGAACGAGTCACGTTATCAGAAACCATCGCAAACCAATGAAATTGCGTCCTCAGGTTTAAAGCCCCATTCTTACTAACATCATTAGTTACTGATGGAAAGGAAATGTCATTATTTGGATGACACTGCGTTGTGTGGAAGATACAGAGCTTTTTAGCAATACCAAAGCATCAGAAAACAGCCGATATACTGCACATTACGTTAGAATGCTAACTTTCCGGGAAACCTCGGAGAATTCTAACGTCGCGAACAGACAAAATGTGAATAAATATACACATTAATGTATAATTATGATATTTTCTTTATGCTAGTATGAAAGATTACATGTTCAGGGAGTGAACTATCTCAAAATTGACCACTGCTGAAAAAAACGATGTTTTTGCCTGCCGTGTCTCGCCTTAAGGCCAAAAAAGATCTATCAAATGTTTAACATGTCTAACTAGAATTCACACATAACACAGTATTTTCAGCATGCATTGAAAATAAGCATTTCAAAATATATGACATAAAAATATGAAACTCAAAAAATGACATTTCAAAAAATAAGTAAACAATAGAAATTAAAAACTAAAAGAAATTAAAAACTGAAAACTGTCAACAAGCTTGCATGGATTGGGATAGTTCTGATTATTGTCATGTACCGGTATACTATATAACGTGGGGGTTTGGGCACCGTAGTAGCCTGGAACCCATTAGTCCAATGTCCATTTGTTCACACAGTCTGAAATGGTTGTGGTTCACATGAAGAGGTCACCAGTTAAGAGAATAGGACCTCCTTCTGATGTCCGATTCTCACATTCCGGTCTCCTTTCTAGTGTCACTCCAATCTATCTCCCCATAGAGCATCCTCTCCCACTCCCCCGACTCCTCTATGCCAGACACCATGAGGGCCATCTCCTTAGAAAGCCTGGATGCTATTACGGATCTGACTATGGGAATGCAGCAGCAGAAGATCAGACCCATTGCTGTTAGTACTATTAGGAGCACTACACCTATCTTTGCGAACATCATTCCCCACATGCCAAACCTTGTTTCAAGCCATCCAAACATTCCCTGATCATGGCCTGCGTTTTCCTTTAACTCTTTTCTTAAACGTTTTAAATTGTTCATTGCAAGTGTAAATGATCCATCTGGGGCAGTATTATTTGGAATGAAGGTACAACACATTTCACCTATAAGATCACAAACTCCCCCCCTTTCTGCTAAAAGCCAATCTAAAGCCTGTCTGTTCTGCCAAGCCACAGCGCTTGTGGCTGTCAGCTGTTCGCCCAATGCAGATAATGCATCATCTGTGTAGTTAATGAACCTCTGTTGGTTGTAAAATATATAATTGATCCATTCCGCATTTTTAGCAACTCCGATTGCTGGCAGTAGTGCCTCAAATCCTGCTGCTACTTCACTTCGTGCCTTAAATTTATCGGGTATTCCCCTGGGTTGTCCTATTTTATCAATTTGTATGTTCTCGTCTGCCTCGTATGCTCTCTTCCGCCTATTTAGGTTATCTGTTTCTAAGTTATCGACAACATCTTTTATTGATGGTAGTATTGCAATTTCCGTAACCACTTGGACTTTTGCGCATCGTCCTCTCCACATTTTAGCAAGTATGGGACGAAGAATGTTATTTCCGCAAAGCCAAAACTGATCTGCCACCACTCTGTCCTGGCTCACGAATGCTCCATCACTCCACAGTATTGACATGTAGTTCTCTCTAGACTTCTGCTGAGAGTCTGGTAAAAGCTGAACATTTTTAATCGCAGGTGGTTGATATAACATTCGTTTCCCGTCTATATTGTTGGGAAAAATAACCTGCTGAGTACATCACATGTACATTATAAATATAGCTAACTCCTACCCTAGCCTGATGAGCACATCACATGGACACATTATAATATAGTCAACTCTTGCTCTAACCCAACCACACAAACATGATAATATATAGTCAGGTCAAGGCCGGAGCTGAAGGCCCCATCTCCCAGGCAGGCAGATGGTGGACACTCAGACAATGCACCAGTATCATCTCCAGAACGGGAGAGCCACATTAATTTATCACACAGGAGACATTTTGAGAGCTCTTCCCCGTTAGGAGGAACCAAGAGATACCTCTGCCCACACCAGGGGCCTGAGAGCCACATTAAATTATCACACACGAGACATTTCAGGGGGGCACTCCCCGTTTTAATTTATCACACCGGAGACACGAGGAACTCTCCCCGTTACGAAGCTCTCTCAGGGCCTGGGAGCCAAAACACACAGAACCGCACACACCTCAAACGCACACACCTCATCGAGAGGAGGATACAGCATAAGACTGTATCACACAGGGACTCTTCACCTTCTTCTGAAGCAGACCTTCCACGGAGGCGAAGCTCCAGACGAACCATCAGCGCTGATTAGGGACTTAGACATATTCGATTTCTCACGCTTTATGACTCTGTATAACCGTTGCCACTTTACTTAATAAATCCAAGGTCCTCGTGCCGACTTTATTACCTCTCCGTCTCATTTTATCTGGTCCAGTAGCTAGACAGACCGTTTTTCCCCACAATATCGAATAGTGTGACATTCCAAATTATGTTACATTGTTCCTCTGGTATACTACCTACATCGCTGGCATTTTCGTTTCCTTCGTCATTTTGAAAGCATTCTAATCCTTCTTCAATTTGAAAATTGGTTTGTGTTGGTCGTGTTACTTCGCCTATTTCTTGTGATAGAGTTATGTCAAATTCTCGGCATCTTTTCATGATAACATTCCATGGCATTCCGTCATATTTATCTTCAAGATATTTGTTATGTTGACTCGATCCTAACAGCAGAAAACATTTCATTGAACATATAACATACTTTTTCTGATATGGAATACCTTCTGTTCGTGTTCTATTTAAATTGACCTCTATATCATACTCCTGCTGTGTCCGTTCTTCTAAGCAAAATTCAAAATCATATTTAGTATTTACGACATACATTGCATCCTGACGATTTTTACTACACAAATAACAGCTGTCTGCCTCTATTTGTTTTCCCGTAAATTCGACCCACTTATACCACCTATTTGCTTTAGCTTGTCGGAACAACTGGTCAGAGGTTCTGACCCTGATACGCCCACTGGGATCAGGTTTATACGGTTTTAGAGTTGCTGTAGAGCGGCGACCAATGCTTCTAGTTTTTTTACCCTCCTGAATAGTTGTTCGTTCTACAAGAGTCTCTTCAAGAGACATTGATGTCGATGTAAAGATCCTTGTCGCCATAGTTTCTGAATTTGCCATTGATATTGCAGTTGCCAGTGTTTCTATATTATTCTCTTTAGACATTACCATTGTGGTCACCTCTACTTTTGATAGTACTGTTTTCTGTATTATTTCACCCCGAGCAGTCGCTGCTGTACCATTCGTTGTTAGTTTTGTTATTAGATCACCCATGACTGTTGTTATTTCTCTAACTGGAGTTACGTTAGTGGTTGCTAATATTGTTGTATCCTCTCTAATAGAAGTTACATTAGTGCCTGAAGGTTGTGCTAAACCTCTGATATCAGAAGTTTCATTAGTTTTACTTGCATCTAGAGTTGAATTTAAACTCTTAGTGGTTACCAACAAATTTATCCCATTATCTCTAACCGGAGGTTGATCTACTTTATCGGTGGCAGTGGTTATATTTACTTTATCATTATCTGAAGATTTTAGTGGATTGCTTTGATCAATCTCAACTACCTTACCCGGTTGATTTTTGATTACACAAGGATCTTCTGCTTCTAATGTAAAATTAAACGTTCTATCTGACACTGCTTTATAAAATATGAATTCTCTCACGTTCAATTGATAATTTCCGTTGTAGTCCCATGTTCTTCCTGACGTTACTATTAGACACCATTTCATTGAATCAAATTGGATATGTAATTTACACCGATCTTTCCTATGTGCATGTTCATAATTCTGGCGGAGGGTTAATGCACATAGGTGTTCGTCATCCAACATAACAGTATACACAAAGTCATTGATTTGGTCTTGCGGTGGTATCTGAGCATACAAGACTATTTTCCCTTTGTTGTCAACCAGTCCTGAATGATTTTGGGCCGGATTATCCTGTGTTCCTCTCGGGCTTTCTTCAGTAGGCCTACCACCCCCTAATTCCTGGCCCTTCCAGGTTTGTGTTGTCCCCGCGGTTTCATCCTTCCTCGGGGTCTGTGCTTGTGCCAGCGAAATTTGGCACAACCCGTAAAGGATCAGAAACAGGCTCCCCGTTTTCAGCATCATCATGCTGCTGTATCTCTTGGCTCGACTGGATCTGGTCCTGGGGCAGCTGGTCAGCCCCACGTGTGTCTGCGTCTGGCTCCTCCTCACGGTCGTCTCTGGCTTTGGGTTGAGCAGCTTTTGTGCAGTGGTTGAGATGATACCACGTGGCACTTCCTTCCACTTGGATGGCTGTTGGTGTTGCGTTGGCTCTGAGATACACGTGGTCACCTGGCTCCACCCCCCTTGGTGGCTCCTCCTCCAACTCTGGAACTCTGTCTTTCTCCTGTTGAAAAATAAGCCTGTGTATGCCAGTTAGTTGTCCCATATAGCGTCTTAATTCAGTTTCCAATTGTTCTAGCGGGGGTCCTTTATGGGGCCCCCGAATGTTAGGGGACGGCATGGGTCGTCCTGTAAGCATTTCATGCGGGGTTAGATGCGTCGTTCTGTTAGCTTGCATGCGATAACTCATTAGTGCCAGTGGTAGTGCATCAATCCAATTCAAGTTAGTACTTGCACAAATTTTGTTAATTTTTGTTTTGAGCGTCCCATTAACTCTTTCCACCATACCTTGTGATTGAGGATGGTAGACGCAGCCTAATCTTTGTTTGACATGCAAATGCTGGATTACTTGTTTTAGTGTTTTCTGAATAAAAGCAGCCCCATTGTCTGAACTTATTTCTGACGGAATTCCAAACCTTGGCATGACTTCTCTAGTTAGAAATGTAATCACTGTAGCTGCACTTTGGTCTTTTGATGGGACTGCTTCTACCCATCTGCTAAACCTGTCTATGATAACTAACATGTACCTTTTACCACCTATACTTTTAATCATGTCAACATAGTCCATGACCAAATGTCTAAATGGTCCTTCAGGTGTAGGAATGTGCCCCAATGGAGTAGTGATTGTTTTTCTTACATTGTTTTTTGCACATACTCCACACTCATTTAGCTGGTAATCAATCATTGTTTGCAAGTATGGTGAAGAAAAACCTTGTTTTCTAATTCTCCTCAAAACCTCCCCCCTTGCGCAATGGTCAAAACCATGCGCGTTAGTGATGAGTAACCCCAACAGTGCCGTAGGCGCCAACATCATCCCGTCATGAGTTCTCCATAACCCTGTGGAGGAGCGTATAGCACCTCTTTTCAGCCACATGTTCTGCTCATAGACACCAGCTTTCTCCTGCATGCGGACAATGTCGTCCTCAGTAGGCGCGGCCTCATGCATGGATAATACTGACTGGATTGCCCTGCAACTGTCTGAAGCTACTTTTGCAGCCTCATCTGCAGCGTTATTACCTTTCGTGATATTATCAAAGCCCTTTCTGTGCGCTCGACATTTGATTATCGCCACTTGTTTAGGCAGCATCAACGCCGACATCAATTCCACAATCTGATTACAATGCAATATGGGGGATCCATCAGTTTTCTTAAACCCCCTCATTTTCCACACTGCCCCGAACAAATGACATACGCCATGCGCATATGCAGAGTCTGTGTAGATGTTCACCGATCTACCCGCTCCCTCTTGACAAGCCGCTGTAAGAGCCTTCAACTCAGCCAACTGTGCTGAGCATGGCTGTGCGCACTGCGAACTATGAACAACAGCGAATGTGTGGTCCGGATTCTGTCTAACCACCGCAAAACCAGCATGGTTACCCAAATGATCTCTGAAACATGATCCATCCACAAAGAAATCCTCTTCTGCCCCAACCATGGGCTCAGACAATAGATCGGGCCGTAGTTTAGTAAAAGTGAGAGAATCAGCCACACAGTCATCTGGTGTCCCTTCAAAATCATGTGGAATTCTGTCTGCTGGATTCACCGTGAAACATTTTTCTATCGTTACATCTGGAAATGTTAGTAATGCCAAATAATCCAACAACCTAGCGTCCGTTAACACAAACGTTCCTTTCTCAATCAACTCTGTGATTTTGTGATGTGTCCGAATCGTCACCGGATACCCCATTGTGATGGATGAGGCCTTGTCATAGGCATATTGTACCGCAGCCAATCCTTGGTAACATGGTGGGTAGCCCTGTGCTACCGCATCCAACTTTGAGCTGTAGTATGCTATTGGTTGACTCCGCCTACCAGCACACAAATCCTGCATTAACACTGCCGATGCATAGCCCTGACTCCTATTAGCTACATACAACAGGAACGGCTTGGTGTAATCTGGAATTGCCAATGTGCTTGCCCCTTGCATTGCACGTTTTATGCTTTCAAATGCCGCTGATGCATCTATATTCCATGTTAACCGAGCTTGTAGGTCAGTTGTTCCCGCCTCCTTCATGATGTCTCGTAATGACGCAGTTTTTAAAGCATAGTTCTCTATCCAATCTGAACTAAACCCTGTCATCCCCAAAAAGGTCATCATGTGTCTGACTGTTTCTGGTTTGGGTGCTTTACCAATCCCTTCCAGCTGACTAGGAGCTATGGTTTTAGTTTGATGAGCTACCAACCTGCCTAGATATTCAACCTCTGTCTGACAATATTGTAATTTCTTCTCTGACACCTTGTGTCCGCCTTTTTCCAATTTTCTTAATACAGACATGGAGTCCTCGTGACATTGTTCCATTGTGGGGGAACATATCAGAAGATCATCCACATACTGTATCAGAGTTCCATGCAATTCTAATTCCTCCAAATCATTTTTCAGCACTTGATTAAACAAATGTGGGGAATGTTTGAATCCTTGTGGCATCCTTGTGTATGTGTATTGTTTACCTTTATACGTGAATGCAAATAGATATCTGCTTTCCTCCGCAAGCGGCACACTGAAAAATGCTCCACATAAGTCAATTACTGTAAAGTATTTAGCGTCTGGAGGGATGTTGGTCAGCAGCGTGTGTGGATTTGGAACTTCTGCATGCATATCTTCAACAACATCATTTACAGCTCGTAGATCATGCACCAGCCGCCACTTTTCTTTGTCAGCTTTTAACATTGGAAGCAGAGGAGTGTTACAGTTGCTTTTGGTCTCTATTAGTACTCCCGCTGTTATTAGACCTTCTATGGTAGAGGCTATTCCTATCTCTGCCGCTGGTTTCATGTAATACTGCCTCCGCCATGGTAGCTTAACATGTTGTTTAGTCCGTACTACCACTGGGTTAGCTGAATGTACCAAACCCACATCTGTATCGAACCTTGACCACACCTTTTCAGGTATGGCTGCCAACATTTCTTTTCTCATCTCATTCTGCCTATCCCATGGTTCCTCTATCGTCATCTGCCGTTGTTTTTTCTGAACCACCTCCACTTCCTGTAAGATTCCTGTCATATGCGCATAACACAGAATCTTCAAAAACTTCCCGCAACATGACATGAGAACCAACGGATTCTCTGTGTTTTCCCAAGTTTGTTGTTTTTCATTAAACATCATTTCCCCCAGATCTTTTGCTTCAAATCCCCTGTTTATCAACAATGTTACATGGGCAGCTTTGTTAGTGTCTTTAAACCAATCCTTTATCGCTGATGATTGATCTGCATCTTGTATCATCATGGCTGCTCCTTGTGGCCCAATTACCATGTACTGTGACTCTATCTCTGCTGCTTTTCCTGCCGCTTTCTCCTGCCATTCGTTTTCCAAATCTGGGTCCTGTGTTGGGTCATACATTAGAGTGCAATGATATCCTATCCTTGACTCCCTTGCACTTGGGATCTGAGCCTTGATGTAGCTACCCCATTTCCCCACTGCCTCTTTTACCTGGTCCTGAATTCTACCTATCCAATACACATTTGCTGTGTCTGGCTTTGATAGAATCATTTGAGATGCTGTTCCTGCGGTTTCAATCATTATGCCCTGTGGTGTACATAATATCTGCAATCCTAATTTACACAATGCATCCCTTCCAATCAAATTAACCGGTGTAGTGTCTGATACCAAGATGGGTAGCTTAGCTGTACGTCCGTACAGTTTTAGCATTACTGGAGCTGTCATAGGTATTAACTGCGTGTGTCCCGAGAATCCTACAGTTTTGGCGAATTTTCCTGCCATGGGGAGGTGAGAGGCATATTTTGAACCTACGCAAGTGTAAGTGGCTCCAGTATCAGCCATCATTGGCGTGCCTCTATCATTTATCAGAACCTGCAGTATTGGTTCCTCATCAGCTTGTTTTGTGATTGCTACAAGCTGACCCTCCCCCTGTGGATTCTCTGGGCACCCCTAGTATCCCTGACCCATGAAGGGACCCTGCTGTCTCTGGTTGCAGCTCCCTTGATCTTGTCTCCCCTGATTGCCGTTGCCCTGTCCTTGTTGTGGTGGAAAAGGGTTAATCAAACAATCTTTCTTAGTATGTCCTTCCTGGTTACATCCAAAACATATTAAAGGACCTATGCGTTGTCCTTTGAATCCCTGCTGTTGATTATTTCTATTCTGTCCTTGGGACCCCTGCTGCTGATTATTCTTATACTGCCCCTGAGGCCCCTTGTTGTGATTCTGCCTTTTCCCATTGTTATGTGTGTGTATATTTATGGCAGGTGGAGTGGGTGACCATTGGCTCTGAAGCTGTTGTACTGGGGGGGAGAATGCCTGTTGAGGAGGTTGGGTTTGTGGTGCGCCCTGCTGGACGGCTTGCAGTACTGTATCAACAGACTCGGAAACAACCGCCTGTTTTTTCTTCTCCTTTTCTCTTTTTGTGAGTTCTTCCAACTGAAGCTGAGATAGCTTCCTCTGCACCTCTTTGCTTTGTTCCTGTATCTTGTGTTCATTTTGCCGATATTTGTCCACTGCATGAACCACATGATCGCAGAAGTCTCTATGAGATTTATTTGTAACCAGTCCAACCACATCTTCTAGCTTAACTTTGATTGAGCTAGGTAGAATCTCTATCACAGAGTTTCTGAACATGACCGAAAACACAGGATGGATCTCAGGATCCTCATTCGTCTCCAAGCGCCATCTGTCCACTTGGGCCTGGAGGTAGGATGCAGGATTCTCTGTGTCATTGATGGGGAGGCCTCTCATGTTTTTATGATCGATATGGGTAGGGAACTCCGTTCTGAGTGTGTTCCACATCGCCACTCTGTAGCGATCAAGTGTAGTCCCATCATACATTCCATCCATTATGTCCAACCCTCCATTCCTCAGTACAGACTCCATTTTAGATAACCCCAATACTCTTGCCAACAGAGCTTTCAGGTCCCCCACTGCCATTAGCTTTCCCACTGTGAGTTCCTCAAATGTTCGAATCCATTTAGACGCCCCGTTATGAATGTTAGGGAGTTTCGAAATAACTCCCTCCAAGTCCTGTGAGCCCCATGGTTGATAGTGGACCTGTTGTCCTTTGACTAAAATAGGAAAAATTCCTGGGACGGTGTTGGGTGCCTTTTTTCCCCTTTGTGATTTCCTTAGTTTCTCATCTAACTCGAGTGGTGTGAGGCTTAGTACTGATGTACTGCAGCCAGGCTCCTCTGTCGCTGGGCTCTCACTACACCCCTCCCCCTTGGGGTCATTACTCTTTTTTAGCTTCCTCTGAGTCTTTGTCCTCTTTTCTGATCTCTTTCCTCTCTTTTTCTTTCCCGGAGAAGGCCCCTCGCAAACCTGCTCATTGCCATCTTTCACATCTTCATTACTGTGCTCAACACCACTGGCCCCATCTTCGTCCTCATCTTCACTCTCACTAGAATTAATGTCTGTATTGTTACACTCTTCCCTTACTTTCCTGATCCCCTCATAACAGACCATGTCTATGGGTGCGCCCCTCCTCCCCTGTGTGTTACATTTATTATCTCCTTCATCTAGTGTGACTTCCCCTTTAACTTCTAAGTTGCCTGTTAACAGCGGATACATCTTAGTTTCTTTGTACGGCGGTGGCTCAAACTTCAGAGGCAAAGATTGAGCCTCTTCTTTCTTTGTGATTATTTTCCTGGCCACCCGTTGTAATGCGCGCCACCTCTCTCCCTCTTCTTCGAACAAAGCTAGCACTAACTTCTCCCTGTCTCTCTTCTCCAAGGCCTTTTTACCACTTCTGTTAGGTTTGTAGTTCCTTATTACTACCTCCATGTCTCTACACATTGTTGGATCAAAAGTCCCTCCCGCGGGCCAAATTGTACCTGATTTAACTGTCCGCTTCTCCCACTTCTCAGAAATTCGTTTGATCTCATTTCTGAGGAGTGGATTGTCTCTACTCAAAACTTCTACCGCTGTTGGTGCCATTTTTAATTATTACTTATTAATTATTATTAGTAAAATTTATTTGAGTTTATTCTACTAGTTATTTTCTATACTTTACTATTTCTAAGCTACAAATGTGAACTCTTCCCAAGCACTCGTCTCCCTCCCGAAGATTGGAATGTGGCCCCCACCCTTTACTGCTATCAATTCTCAACCCTGCCTTGCAGGCTCCTGCTCGTCCCCTGTGTTTGCTCGTGCACATGCAGTTAGGGTCAGCGTGATTAGGTTTAAATCAAAGAAGATTTACACATTTATTCAGTACTTCAACAAATTAACTATTCACTATCCGTCTAATTTATTTTATGATTATCAACTACTTTAAACAAATTAGCTATTCTCTGTCCGCCTAATTTATTTATGACAGAATCAACAACAAAAAATGAACCGGGTCGTAAAAACCTCCGAGGACTTAATCCTAACACGACTTAAATACAGACAATAAGCCGGTTCATACAATTTCTTTATCTTATATTAAAAAATGTCCGAATTGTTTGTAATTAATTACAAAATAAAAGGTTGACCGAGTGTAGAAACTGGTCTTTTGGTTAACACATGAACGGTCGGATGTATAATCAACCAACCAGAATTTCAAACAAGTACTTATCGCTTCGCAGCGCCAAGGTCAGAATTATAAATGAACTATTTTAGTTTATCCAAGAGCTGCATCTCAATCGGTCCACGATCAGCACATTCAACTCATTCACATGGTACTCCAAACAACAAGCCTATTCTTCCAAAACAATGGCTGAATACATAGACACTCGACCAGATCAAAAACAGACAAGAAACTTCTCAAAATACCAACTCAAACGGTACCCCAACCAAGAACCTTATCTATTTAAAAGTGCGAGAAGTCTGCTTTCTCAAAAAAAATGCCAAAATCGGAACTAGAAATTCACCATCAATTGTTCCATGATTTGCAGTTCAACTGCTCCAAGATTAGAATTGAAAATTCACCAGTCGGCATTCCAAGGAAACCTCTCTAAAATAAAAATGAATTCATAGACGGCAATGAATTCCAACCCAGCTCTTTTGGGATACTCTTAAACATCCAACAGGCACTTTCTGCGGACCTGTACTGTCCTATTGGATCTTTCCCACAAATTCGATCCTCTAGAATACAGCCACAGGACTTTATAATAGGTCTATTTGACCAAAACCTCAAAACTCCAAATAACAACAACTCGTTTACTCGTTTCAAAATAGGGAACCACACAGCGTCTTGGTCATTTAGAACCACAGCGCCTAGGGCATATGTGCGCGCGCACGTCAATCTCTTCCGGAGCTCCCGTCTCTCTCTCTCTCTCTCTCTCTCTCTCTCTCTTTAGGTTTGTTTGACTGAAGAGACACTTTACCCGTTTACCAAGCGTTCAGACGGGGCAAAAACAGATCAACCATCCATTAAATTAGTGGCAAGCCAACTTACCGAGAATCATTTTGTGCGCTTGGTTGTGTGATTCGTCCGCGCCCCGCCTTGCAGCCCAGCAGTTGGGCTGTCTCTGTCCAGTCCTGGTCGCGACGCCAATATATTGAAGATTAACTGAGATTTAAAACACTTAGACTAATTTAAGAGAGAGAGTGCAAAAGAAATCGAGGGGTCCGGAGCAAGAATTGACAAAAGACTTTATCGTGCAGAAAAACAACAACGACAACAGCCTGAGTGGGTCTGCAAAGTCACTGCTTGAACTTCGGTCCCAGCCTTACTTTATACACATACAGGAATTTCTTTAATACAATGGAGGTTCCCTTTGTCCCTAATGAGGTTTCCGCCTAGTCAATCTTCGTCTCAGCGTGTTATCAACCGCGCCCCGGTCTGAGGTCCGCAGGGATTAACCTTGTTAGCCAAGATGACCCAAGGCTGAAAGGTGGAGGTCAACATGACTTGACCCCGCAGTTCCCAGGACATTTCTGTGCACCTACCATCTGCTCTGAACCCAGACTCAGGCACCATGTGCTTTCCACTATTTAAAATATAAAGCCTATTAATAATCATGGTTTACTATAGAATATACTCACTAATTTCTACCACAGGGTCTGGTGTGTTCTGTGGTTTGATATGTGTGTGTGGGTCTATTGTGGTGATGGTGGGTGTGTGGGGGTCTATACGGAAGGCTGGGGGGTCTATAACGGGATGTAGGTGTGGGAGGTAGCGTGCGTCTGTTGTGTGTGTGGTAGTGTGGCTGTGTGGTGTTGGTGCGATTGGTGTAGGGAGGCCTCCAGGGTGAATACATTTCAAAAAAGATAGATCTATTTCAAAAGGGTGAAGCTGTGAGGGGGCTCTTACCTGCATACGGTGACGGTGGTCACTATATATATATTAGAGCTGTCAAGCGATTAAAATATTTAATCGTGATTAATCGCATTAATGTCATAGTTAACTCACGATTAATCGCAAATTATTTTTCTATGCTAAATATCCCTTGATTTTTTTGTCCCATAATTCTTCTAATTTTAATTCTCTTATCAACATGGTGAAGTGCATCGGCTTGTCTTGTGCAAATGATTTTTTATTGATAACAACATTGGCATATACTGATCAAAACAGGACGATACAAAAAAAGAGCCTATAGTGCAATTAAACGACTGCTTTGAACAAATGTCATTTGAACATAGCAGTCAGGCTACTGCTACTTTGTTTTGAGCCAAAGAAAAAAAAAAAATATATATTTTTTTATTTTTTTGTAAATAAAATATATGCGTTAATCGCGCGATAATTTTTTTAACGCCGTTAAAATTGGTTTGCGTTAACGCCGTTAATAACGCGTTTAACTGACAGCTCTAATATATATATATATATATACTGGCGAACTTTGGTATTTTTCTGGAATACGTTCTGATATGCATGCCTTGCACTCCATTATACTACATTCACTTGATCGGAAAGCATGGTCCTCACACTCGTCTTCATAATTGCGTCTCCTCTGGTTTCACGTTGGCCTTTGTGAGCATCGTTGGTACGTTATCTGTATTGATATGTTAAGGGGGTTTGATGTATAATGAGATTAAGGAAACTTTGTAGACAAATTAGATGGATGGATATTCTTACGCTAGCAAGCCAATTTAGTAGCTAAGCAAATTTTACAGCATTCTGTTATTCTCGTACTGAAATGCTGTGCTTCCATTCCTCAGTTTTACCCTACTTCACCTCACCATAAAGAGTGAACTGCAACTTTTCATCTGCGTGGTTTGATGGAGAGGAGTTTATACCATCTGTCAACCCTGGCAAGGCGCTGGGGGTCAAGGGCAAAACAAGAGAGACACACACACACACACACTGGTCTGCCTTCACCATCTAACACACACCCGGCGTCGCTGATGCCTAATTGATGGATGGATGGATGGATGGATGGATGGATCGATCCATCCATCCATCCATCCAGCGTTGATGGATCCATCCATCCATCAACGCAATCATGAAAAGGCCGACAGTCGGCAGACTGGATCTGGCCCTCAAATTGTCTTGACCCCGGTGGAGGAGCTGTTAATAAACATAAATTCAGGGCGCCCTGGCATGGAGGGGGTAGCCTACCTGGAGGTACCTACCACCTCAGAGAGTCATGGGCCATACCCCACTGGTTGAATGTAGGTTTTTGTGTTTTCTTGTATTTTAGATTTTTTTTGCCTTCAAAGTAACACATGCAAACCGTGTGCGTTCCACAGCGCATACTATTCCAAATGTTTCTTTTTTTGGTAACTGGGTAGAAAACCTAAAAGTGACAATTCATGAACTTCACAGATCAAGATGGATCAGTGATGTAATGTGGCCGCCGGCTACGATCGAACATTCTCCAGTGGATGCAAGTCCGTTAGGACTATTTTATACTTTATGTTGTAAATGCCTCTCGGCATAGTACTCAGACAATATTGCTCTTTGTATGATAGGAGGCCGATACAAATCTTGGATGGGTCATCTGAAACGACTGAGATGTGCTTAGCATCTCCAACATTATAGCCTAGATAAAACTACCATTTGCAAAAAACTGAGGGCTACGCAAATAGTCTGGAGTGAACTGAGGCCAGGTCCTCGATTGGTAGTGTTGGCTATGTAAGGCTATTTAAATATATTAAAGATTTGTGCGAGAATCTAGATCTCTCCACTCCAGCAAAAAGTCATCCGATATGCCAAGATGTCGAGCCGTGGTCTTATCAATCGCTCCCGGTGGATTGCACGTATAATTTGCGCTCCGATATCAGCCGTTCTCTCATCAAAAGGGCATGCCATTGTGAACACATGAAATCTGCGGTGAACGCCGGTTTGAATACCCAAAACCGGGTTGTGTTTCAAACTTAACCTGCGCCAAACCTGCTCCGACCAGGTTTGATTCAGAGCATATGTTTCTATAGCAACTAACATACCATGATCCTTTTGGAACGGAAAACCTAGGGGTACCGCAAACCCTGGGTTAACTTACCCGGTTATGTGATTAAACCGGCTTTGTGGAATACCCCTCAGATTAGTCCGAAATAAAATGTTTGGCCACACTAAGTTATTTAGCGGAAATGCAACTTTGCAATGCCGACGATTTTTTTAATCAGTCAGCTGTGCCATAAACTTTCCTTTGGACATTCAACAATTACACAGGATCAAAGCCAACTTCATGGCAATTGCAGGTATGCCCGGTGTGGTCGGTGCTATTGACGGGACGCACATAAAAATAATTGCGCCATCAAAGGACGAGGACGTGTTCTTGCAGGGACAGTGGCTATCCCTGCAAGACGTGGCTCTTGACACCCTACCTCAATCCACAACCGGGAGCACAGTTAAAGTATAACATGTAAGTGATTACGCAGATTACGCTTAGTCCTATGCGTACAACACATCGTATTGGCTCTTTGACGCCTTTTATTTGTTGAATCCATATTTATTATTGTTTACTCTTTTCCTCCATGTATGCTAGAGCACACAAACATACACGAAATGTTGTGGAGAGAGGAATTGGGCAGATGAAACGTCGGTTTCATGTCCTCCACGTTGAAATACGCCTCACCCCAGAGAGGGCAAGCACAGTCATCACTGTATGTGCCATTCTACACAACCTGTAGAATGGCACAAAAATAGTTTTATACCTCGCTCACTCCCCCTCTCTCTCACTCTCACTCTCTCTCTGTCTCCAAAATACAACCTAGGCCTACATATCACGTTCACGATGAATTTTGGAGGGCAAAAAGACAACGCTTCACTTCATTTCGACACGGTGTTGCAGCACCATGGACAGAGAGCGGAGGTCTAATAATTCTCAACACGGGCGCGAACACACACACACACACACACACACACACACACACACACACACACACACACACACACACACACACACACACACACACACACACACACACACACACACACACACACACACACACACACACACAGTGAGAGAGAGAGGGAGCGAGCGAGGTATAAAACTCTTTTTCCTATTCGGCATATTGAACCGCCGGCCTAATGCGCCTCCTTTTCGAAAAGTCGGACTAACGGACCTTCGGACCAATGGGTTTCGTTTTCGGAACATTGAACCGTCGGAATAGTGGCATGTCGATCTAATGGGAAATATTTCGGAACATTGAGACGTCGGAACAATGAGGCGTCGGAATTACGGCATGGCACCCTCCGGCTAGACTAAGCCGAAAAACTGCTCCCGACCAGGTTTGGTTGCGAGCATAAGTCACCATGGTGATACAGCGACGCCAAAAGAGATAGACTTTCGTGGTACAACTAGCCCAGGCTTTGAGCTCAACATACCTCGCTAACCCTCTAAGCGAGCTTCGTGGTACAGGCCCCTGGTGTCCCAAATTATCTCGTTGACCATTTGGTCAGGGGAACTTGTGATTGATTATGGGCGGACACCTAAAACAAGAAACTGCTGAGTGCTGTGCTGTAGTGTGTGAATAAGAAGACGCTGGAATCTGTTAATCCGGGAGTGTCTTTGCAAATATCACTCGGCTCTATTGATGCTTACTTGTGGGTAGCAATAAAGTCTCTGTCAATACTTGCTCCGGACCCCTCGATTTATTTTCCTCTCTCTTAAGTTAGTCGAAGTGTTTTATATCACGGTTGTAATTTGCCACAACACCCGCAGGCCAGAATCTATGTCGATGTTGGTGTATAATGAGTATATCAATTGTAAATAAAAACGCTTGTGTTGAAAGCGGTGTCTTATTTAATGTCTGGATGAAGTGGTAGGTATCTTGGGTGTTTCCGGGAGATGGGGTTGAGGTAGTACTCTATAAACTCAGCTGCTGCAGAGGACTCGCTCCCACAGTCGGAGATGATGGGCCGACCCGGCGGCACTAAGAAAGGGACCGTCCAGGGCCCCGTTTCCCGATAACGATGGATCTTCGCTCGTAAGATCATTCTCCCGATGGATCTTTCGAACCATCGATAAGTTCTTTGTTGCGTTTCCCGAAACTCCTCTTAACGTGAACGCGCATTCGCTGCACTCACGACGTCGTAGGATTGTAACTGTCTACTGACACCGTGCTGAAATAGGCTCCGTAGGAGGGGGAGACGCAGGAATGTCGCAGGAAAATTGTGTTAAAAAGGGTTAAAATATCTCCCCATCAAGGACAACAGCAGAGTAGCCTACGAAAAAAATAGACTGCAATTATATGAATGCTAAAGACATTAAAACACAATTGATTAGGCTTAAGCCGACATATATCAGTCCTAATCCTGAATGCACTGTGCGTTTCACGGCATTTTCCCCCCTGAAATAATTCCATATGACAAAAAATTTAAAATAGGCAATGATGTTTGATATAGGCCTACCCTTAACAAATTAGCTGTTTAACATTACCGAGTGTCTGATTGATTGTTAATCATGTGTTGATAGTGTAGTGTTGTAGGCATGACGCATCAAATTAACAATCGTTGACAGGTTTGATTAATTAGTCTCTGAACATAGGCCGATATATAGTGCAAGGGACAATGCAGTACGTCAGTGCAAATAATGGCTGACAGAGAGAGGGAGAGGGAGAGAGAGAGAGAGAGAGAGAGAGAGAGAGAGAGAGAGAGAGAGAGAGAGAGAGAGAGAGAGAGAGAGAGAGAGAGAGAGAGAGAGAGAGAGAGAGAGAGAGAGAGAGAGAGAGAGAGAGGCGTCCCCGGAGTCGCCTTGTTGCGATCAATGGCCGAATCCGGGACAACTTTGACCCCCTCAAGGTCTACACTGACGCGGCAGTCATACAGCGCTACAGGCTGCCCAGGGAGGCCATCAGACAGCTGCTTTGGGCGATCAGGCAAGACCTCAGACGTGCTACAAGGAGGAGCTTTGCGCTCACACTGCAAGTGCAGCTCTTGGCCGCCCTCCGATTCTACGGCACAGGGAGCTTCCTGCAGGTGGTAGGAGATGGCCAGGGCCTGTGCAAGGCGTCAGTGTGCAGATCGGTCCAGGCAGTGACATACATCCTCCTTCGTCTCGTACCGCGACACGTCCGTTTCCACAGCAGAGACGAGATGGGTGCGACCCAAGATAACTTCTTTCGGTCGTTCCGCATCCCACAAGTGGCCGGAGTGGTGGATGGAACTTTGATTCCAATTCTCACGCCCCACGTTGATGGCCACGTCTACATCTGTCGGAAGGGATATGCCGCTGTCAACTGCCAGGTGGTGTGCGACCATCAGCGAGATGGCCTGGAAGCACTCACGACTCCTTCGTGTTCCGCGAGTCCTCCATCGTCGGCTGGCTGCAGCCTCCAGGGGAGAGTGGCGGCTCCTCGGAGACAGTGGCTATCCGCTTAGGCCTCACCTGTTCACCCCAGTGGCTAACCCGGGAGACGTCCACGAGGAACAGTAGGCCTACAACGAAGCCCACCATCTGGCCCGGTGCATGTCGAGGGCACGATCGGCAGGTGGAAGTTGCGCTTCCGATGCCTCCACAAGTCCGGCGGAGGGCTCCAGTTTGCGCCAGCCAAGTCGTGCGCTGTGATCTGCGTGACAGCAATGTTGCACAACATTGCAGCCAAGGCTGGGGTGGCGTTGGGTGAACCGGACGAGGACGAGGACGAGGACGAGGAAGATCCGTTCTTTGGAATTTGGTTTGGAATCACGCCGAAGAGTGATTGCAGCTTTTTTTTAACCCCCCCTCCCCATGTCACTAAACATCCCCGTCAACGTGACCAATCCCCGCCATATCCCAGCCTTTTGCCTGCTCCTTTTGCCTTTTAATTTTTTTTTCATTTCTTTCATTCATTATTTTGTTTAATTTTTATTTTTTTGGGTTATTTTAGGCTATGTTTTATGAGTAGCCTATGTCACAGTCTGCACAAATCCCCCCACTTTCTCTCACACATTTTGAGTGCCCTGCCTGCGCAAACATTTTCTGGACTGTCCCATTTTATTTTGGCCATTTTAACATCTTTATTAATAAATTAATTAATAATCTTTATTAATCACCAAACTAAGAACATAAAGGCGCAATGCGTTTTAATAAAACGCATCCAATACACGGAATGTCCGATGGTGACGCCACTGAGGCTATAGCTAACGATGCTCTTAGCGTCCTACGAGTACCTACGAGTACCCCTGGAGTACTCGTTAGCTACGAGCATTTTCAAGACGTTCGTTACCAACGATGCTTTCGGGAAACGCGGTGAAAACTCTACGATGCCCTTTCGACGCACTTCACGATCCACTTAGGCTAACGACGCTTTCGGGAAACGGGGCCCAGGATTCGGGCGCCTTATTGATCTTTGGTAGAAGATAAAACAGGCGTTCGCGTGGAGTGTCTGGACCGTCTAAATATATTTTCTGTCTATGTGTGATGTATTTACGTTTATGGAGATCAGTAAATATATTGCGAATTTGATGTTGTGTGGCCAATTGGAGTGAATCCTGTATGGGTCTGTAATGTAATGTGTTCCCTAACTGTCTGTGTGCTTCTAAGAGGTATTGTTGTGTATCTAAGATGACTATTTTGGACCCTTTGTCAGCGGGTTTAATGACTGTTTGTAATTACGCAGGTGTCTAAGTGCCGTATATTTTTGTTCAGTAATGTTGGGTGTTTCTAAAATGTTGGTTGAGTGGTTATGTATGGTGTGGCAACCCGGCCCGGGCCAATAAGGACATGCAGAGCACCTGAGGACCAGGTGGAGAAGCGGGACCTGCCCGTAATTCCGACGCCTCATTGTTCCGACGTCTCAATGTTCCGAAATATTTCCCATTAGATCGACATGCCACTATTCCGACGGTTCAATGTTCCGAAAACGAAACCCATTGGTCCGAAGGTCCGTTAGTCCGACTTTTCAAAAAGGAGGCGCATTAGGCCGACGGTTCAATATGCCGAATAGGAAAAAGAGTTTTATACCTCGCTCGCTCCCTCTCTCTCTCACTCTCACTCTCACTCTGTGTGTGTGTGTGTGTGTGTGTGTGTGTGTGTGTGTGTGTGTGTGTGTGTGTGTGTGTGTGTGTGTGTGTGTGTGTGTGTGTGTGTGTGTGTGTGTGTGTGTGTGTGTGTGTGTGTGTGTGTGTGTGTGTGTGTGTGTGTTCATGCCCGTGTTGAGAATTAGACCTCCGCTCTCTGTCCATGGTGCTGCAACACCGTGTCGAAATGAAGTGAAGCGTTGTCTTTTTGCCCTCCAAAATTCATCGTGAACGTGATATGTAGGCCTAGGTTGTATTTTGGAGACAGAGAGAGAGTGAGAGTGAGAGAGAGGGGGAGCGAGCGAGGTATACAACTATTTTTCCTATTCGGCATATTGAACCGTCGGCCTAATGCGCCTCCTTTTCGGAAAGTCGGACTAACGGACCTTCGGACCAATGGGTTTCGTTTTCGGAACATTGAACCGTCGGAATAGTGGCATGTCGATCTAATGGGAAATATTTCGGAACATTGAGACGTCGGAACAATGAGGCGTCGGAATTACGGCATGGCACCGGAGAAGCAGGGCTTAAATAGCCTGCTTCTCCACTCATTCAGGGCTCTCCCAGCCATGTGGCTCCTGTACGGAGAGACCGGTCCTCGTGGGTGACGGGATTAAACATGCCTTTTTGGCTTTTGCCCAGCAAAGATGTGTCCTGTTTTGGGAGGTGGTGGTTCGCTCACCGTGCTGGGTTACCACAATGGCTATGTGTATTGTTGTGGAGGAGTGCGGTGAAGTTCCCCGACAAGACTGGGCCCACCGGGACGGCCATGGAAATGTTCCATTAGTTTGAGGGACCGGTTATATTTATGGACGTCTCTGAGAAATTTGAGTTTATCTGAACTACGAGGGGTGGGGAAGAAGGCCAGACTTTTAGACTGGAGGGAGGCTTGATTTGTGCAAGTGACTCGACGGTTGTGCTATGTGTTTTAAGTAAAAATATGCTTTTTAACAACAACCATGTGCGTCGAGGAAACTCTTTTTCACACAGACAATGTTGCTGCTGTCCAATGTATGTCGTCATGAGTTGTGTGAAATTCAGAATGGTGTATTTCGAAAAGTGTGTTGTATTTTATAGTGATGAATAAATTAAGGCGTGTTAATAGGGTCTGATGTGGTGCAGATAAATGATGTGAGAAATGAATGAGGGGGACATAGATTGTGGCCTGTGTTACGTATTTTAAGAATCTAAGCTACCCACACATAGACCCAATGAATTAGGACCAAACATATAAGCCGTAAATACTATACATAGCCACTAGGGGAGCAAGACCTTATTGGAGGCGGCTCCACCACAGAAGGCATCACCTGAAGAAGCCGAAGCCATTACGACACCCCGGCCACGCCCACTAGGCCACGCCCACTTGACGGTCTCTACCTGAGGACCGATGGCCCATAGTAGCCAGAGATTTTCAGCGACACCCGCGGACAGCCACGGGCCTCTGCCCGTGGCTGAAAGTAGCCAGAGTTATTATCTCTCACACGTGTTAGATTCAATTCCCTCCGTATAGCTTCACTTACCATGCCGAAACATGCCGATGACTTTATAATAAATGAAGTGAGTTAAAGCAACCCGGGATTGGACAACTTTCTTCGAGAATATGCAATACCTGCAGGTATTTTTCTACTGTTTTGCGGTGCAGTGCCTGGAGAAAGCCCGTTGTCGACTCAAACAGGTTCTCCCTGTGGTTGATGCCCAGAGAGAGAACCACAATCTTTGTGTGTGAATTGGGGGGATTTTTATCTAAGATCCGTGTGATGTGTTGGTATTTGGCACTGGGGTAGCTGTCAATTTGGACGTCTATGTGTGTGTGGGAAGGGATCCGACTGGGGCTGCGCAGTGAGTGTGTGACAGTTTTGAGGACCCGAAATTTAAGTAACGACAGTCGATTAAGGTAGCCGGAACGGGAGTCGACGTCTTCAATGTTATCCCTAACGAAGGTGTTAAAGGCCTTAACGCAACGGAGTTGGCCGGCGGATAATTTAATAGACACGGTTAAAAGGGGAATAGCGATGCGAGCCTGGGGGAATTTACTTCTGGCTGTCCTAATTAGCCGTCGGGTGTCTTTAGTTATTGTAAGTGCCGTTTGCTCCCTAAAGCAGTTGTTTATACCAACCGATAAAACAATGAGTTTGGTGTCCGGTCTGGGAGACGTGTGTCTAAGTAGGACGGCTGTCATGTGTCTGAGCGTAGCTGGATGACTGGCTGACTCAGCTGGATTTATAGCTAGACCACCAGGCGCAGCGCCGTCCCCTCCGTCCTCAGTATCTAATGTTACTAACCTTTCTGCTCTTCATCTGTCCCTGTCAGAACAGGAGATCCTCGAACGAGGCCTCACCTTCATCACGACACCGTCACTCCCAGACCGTTAACTGCTGAGACGAGATCTACACACTTCCCACAGACGGTTAAAAATTCTCGATTATTTTAAATATAATAGATTATTTTTACTTACCTTTTACTACGCCGTCGACCTGGGAACCAGCCATGAAGTCCGTTTCGAAGCCTATACGCCAGCTCATCGTTCAGGACCTCCGCTCCTTCCGGGACCTGCGACCTCGACGTCCTGTAGGGGAGGCCAATATTACTGTCCATCAACAACAGGCCCTCAACAAATTAAAATCCCACCATGAGATTATTATTAAACCGGCTGATAAGGGAGGGCAAATTGTAATACAGGACCGTACTATAGAGCTGTAGCGATGCGTCGATGACGTCGACGTGTCGACGTCAAAAATTCGTCGACGTCAAATTTCTCCGTCGACGATTTTCGACGGAGAAATGGACGAAAGTCACAATAAAGGAAAATGTCCGCGCACGAAATCATCAAAGGTATGGAAATACTTCAAGTTAAGTCCTAAACGGAAAGGTGTTGTGATTTGCACTCTTGGCAATGTTGGAGCATCTCAAACGAGAAAGTATCTCGTGCGCATGAGAAAGTATCTCGTGCGCACGAGAAAGTATCTCATGAGCATGGGGAAACATCGTGCGCATATCACTGGCAGTGTGTGTGTGTGTGTGTGTGTGTGTGTGTGTGTGTGTGTGTGTGTGTGTGTGTGTGTGTGTGTGTGTGTGTGTGTGTGTGTGTGTGTGTGTGTGTGTGTGTGTGTGTGTGTGTGTGTGTGTGTGTGTGTGTGTGTGTGTGTGTGTGTGTCGCTCGTCAGCGAGTAGGTGGACGAGCGAGGAGAGCGAGCGATAGCGTGCGTGTCAGTCTAGTGAAGTCATGAACGAGTCCGGTTGTGTGTAAGAATAAAATACCCAGCCTGTCAAGAATCGGTGGCCGCTTCATTCCATCATATTCCGACCTATAAGCAGACTCACTGTCGGTCAAAGTGAAGGGTCATGCTGCCCCCGAGAGCGCATCGGACCTGGAGGGAACGTATCACCTGTGCTCCTCGGTCTGGGAGCCGACAGCAGGAAAGATGTAACTAACCATCTCGTAGTTGGAGGCGGAGCGCAAGAGAGTATGCGCACACATTTTTTTCATGTCCCTTTACGGGTTCCGTATTAAATAAAGTATATTATTAAGAATTTTTTGGTATTTATTTGAGATACATTATGGTTTTTATTAATCGAGCAACAGAAAAAAAAAAAAAAAAAAAGTCCAATTGGTCATTAGATTAGTCGACTAATCGATAAAATAATCGCCCGATTAATCGTTTGATAAATAATCGTTTACCCCCAGCCTTACCGTACTAATTACATTCTGGAGGCGACACGTCAACTTAATGACCCGGTCTACTATCGCCCTCTCACGGATCCTATGTACCTTGAGACTCAGACAATGGTTAGGCTTTTAATTGACCAGATGAGGGAAAAGCATCTCATCAACGCAAAACAGGCACACTACCTATACGGCCCGGATCTCCCTCGGGCGAGATTATTTTACCTTCTCCCCAAAATACATAAACCCCCAGAGAAGTGGACGGTTCCATTCGTGGTTCCTCCAGGACGCCCCATAGTTAGCGACTGTGGCTCCGAATCATACCACCTGGCGGAGTTCATAGACTTTTACATTAACCCCCTATCCCACACTCACCCGAGCTACCTTAAGGACACATACACCTTTGTCAACAAGTTGAAGAATCTCACCGTCCCTGATAACACGTTTATCTTTTCAATCGACGTTGACTCCTTGTACACGAACATAGACACTGTCCTGGGCCTCGAAGCTGTGAAGAAAGCATTGTCGTCGTCACCGGATTCATCTCGTCCCGACACATTTATTTTAAAGTTTTTAGAAATTACCCTTACCCGCAATGACTTTTTATTTGATAAATCCTTCTTTTTACAAATATGCGGTTGCGCAATGGGAAGGAAATATTCACCGGCTTACGTGGACATCTATCTGGCAGACTGGGAGGAATCGGCATTCCTTAAATGCCCGTCACGCCCCCTCGTTTATTTCCGTTACTTAGACGATATCTTTGGCCTCTGGGACAAATCAGAAACGGAATTTAACCATTTTATACAGATCCTTAACTCACACCACCCCCTATCAAACTCAAACACACTCTCCATCTCCAACAGGTCCCCTTCCTAGACACAGTAGTTTTCTTCACCGACACGAAGGATGGACACAAAACATTAGCAACCAAGGTTTATTTTAAAGACACTGACAGACACTCCTTATTATTTAACACCAGCTACCATCCCCGGCATACTTTCAGCTCCATCATCAAGTCCCAACTAATCCGTTTCCACCGCATCTGCTCTCTACCTCATCACGTAGAGGAGGCCATCAGGACCCTTTTCAAGGCCCTTACTGTACGTCCACACCAAAGACGCTTTGGTCGCTCACAAAGTTTCGCTGCGAATTTTTTCTGTTCGCTTTGGTCGCTCAAGTCGCTCATGACGTACAATTGAATTATGCAGACGCATTTAAAGGAGCCGTATGCGTTTAGTAGGCCCTACAGACAGCCATATCAAATAGTGAACTCTCCCATACACCTTGGCCATATTGCCGAGACGGTTTTGCTTGTTCGATAAAGTGCTTCGACAACAAGTAGGACAGGGATTCCCCCCAATATAAAAAAAATCTAATTACAACCGAGAACAAAAAACCCTGCGTGCTGTAGTAGTTGAAATATGTTTCACTGATCTGGATCTGCAAATCATGATCTGCACTCATTCGTCGCATTCAAAACAAATAGTCATTGTCGCACATGGCTAATTTGCATACGTGCACAGGACTGGTTGGCTCCGCAAGGCAAATAATGGAACATATCTATATATCTAGGCCTTTCTGTCTATCTATCTATCAACGCGTGTCTAGTTTTAATGTGATGTATCATGTGTATGTCCAGTCAGACTTGTTCTGTGTGGTCTTGTAGGCTACTGTCCTGTGTGGGCCGAACCACCTAAATGGATTCCCGACGATTTGTGTCGTTTGGTATTAATAAAGACTTGACTAGGCTATCTATCTATCTAGACTATTTAATTAACAATTATTCACCTCAGGCTCCGTGAATAGTGGGGAATAGAGGGATAAAAGACAAGAGATATATCCCTTGTCATTTATCCCTCGTCTTGTCGATTAGTTTGTTTATGTGACGATTTCAATTTTTTTTTTGGTTTTGTTTAAAGCATGCTACACGCGATTGGTTGGTTAGATTGGTGGCATGTAGAGCAAATTAAAATGATTCCCGCTTAAATACGAACGTTCTAGATGTAGCCTATAAATACTCCCGCTTATCATCACTTGATATCCAAACCACTATGGCGTTTCGATCTCTGAACTGAAAAAGGGTGGGTTCATACAACACCGGGTGCCCAGTTACAGCCGCGATTAATACTTCAGCCGACATTTTGTTCAGTGAGTGAATAAAGGTAGGTAGGAACCAAAGTGCCTGCCGATGTTCCCCGGGATCCACGCAAGCGAAGAGCGTCTACATTCCGATTGGCTGTCAGTGTTTGGCCGCTGAAGCGAATAATAGTCATTTGCATAAAGTTAAAAAGTTTTCAACTTCTTTTTGACACTCTGGTCGCTCAACTTTGGCCGCTGGTAGCGTTGGTCGCTTTGGTCGCTTTGGTCGCTCTTGCCCATAGAAAGTGAATGACTTCCGGCGATTTGGTCGCTCAATTCGCTTCTGGTGTGGACGTACAGTTACCCTGCGTTCACATCAAAAGATGCAAAAAGTTGACGCGCGTCGTGATCCCATTCAAAGTGAATGTAGAGACGCGTTGCTGCTTTGCTGCCGATGCATTTGCTGCCGAGAAAACGGGCAGCAAAACTTGATTTGCGGTGTGTCAAAATCTGATTTGCGGCGCGGCATGCCCGTGCCCGCTGCCGGGCACGGGCGGAGGGCGCGTTCACGTATTTTGCGGCGCGTCAAATGCTGCTCGAGTTGAAATATTTCAACTTTTGCCGCGCCGCAAAACCTTTGCCTCGCTGCAAACGTGATGACAGCCAATCAGCGTTCAACAGCGTTGCCACTGAGGCGTTGCCACTGAGTGACATGCCGTAACAGCCAATCAGTGTTACTTAAATGGAGGAGAAGATAATAATTGCAGTCTCCGCATACCCGGTGATCTTCAACACCACCGTGGCCAGTTATAAGTGTCCAATACATATATATTTAAGCAAGAGATCACGCCAGGCTGTGGTATGTGCTCATTATACCCCCTTCACCGGCCGGCGACCCTCTTCACAGTGGTATAATGAGCACATGCCACTGACTGAATTGATGTATTGCTTTTATACAACGGTTACTATTATGGCGAAACGAAAGTCATAGACACACTACATTTAAAAAGAAACCAAGAAAGTCAAAATAGCCTTTTAATTAAAGAATACAAAATAGTAGTCCCTCCTGGCTGCCGCTATGCATCGATGGTCGCTATGCAACACACTTTAGCGTCCCTCCGAGAGAGAAGGCTCCGATAGAGCGGTTCGCCGGCAATTTATCCTATGGAGCAGTTCACTCGCCGTGTGCTGTATACGCTCATTATACAACAGTTGTATAAATATAAGTATAAATGTCCAACCGAGAGATCCTAGCACCGATCCTAGCTAGCAGGTCATCAAACTGGGCTGGAGTCAGCCTCAAATAGCTCTGGAAGCGTTCGCCATCCAGACGGAGCTCCTGCAGAAGACGGTGAAATTCACCGAGCTCTGTACGGCTCCGAATGGTGTCATGAATCCATAAACGACGACGAGCATTCCGACGTCTCTCCCTCTTCCACAACAGGTAAAGAGATATGATGCTCGTAATGTCGGCCATGGTTGTGAATGAATTCAGAAGCACCGCGGGAAAAACTTGCCACGCATCAAAACTGCGGCGCAGCAAAACTTTTGCGGCGCCGCAAAACTTTTGCGGCGCTGCAAAACTTCGGCAGCAACGCGTTCGGGCAGCAAATGCATCTTTTGGTGTGAACGCAGGGTTAGACCTCGCGGCTATTCCAAACGTTTTCTTCTGAATATTAAAGGGCGGAAGTGACCGCCCTCTTCCAGCCAGACCGGCCCGTTCTCCCTGAAAAAAAGAACACAGAACAAAAGTTAATTCCATTAATTACTACATTTTCGCGACAACTAGGCCCCCTCAAGCAAGCTTGTTGGGAAAAATAACCTGCTGAGTACATCACATATATAGCTAACTCCTACCCTAGCCTGATGAGCACATCACATGGCAGGAACACAATATAGTCAACTCTTGCTCTAACCCAACAAACACATAACACAAACATGATAATATAGTCAGGTCAAGGCCGGAGCCGAAGGCCCCATTTCTCAGCCAGGCAAATGGTAGACACTCAGACAATGCACCAGTCATCCTCAAGAACGGGAGAGTGTTGGGAAAAATAACCTGCTGAGTACATCACATGTACATTATAAATATAGCTAACTCCTACCCTAGCCTGATGAGCACATCACATGGACACATTATAATATAGTCAACTCTTGCTCTAACCCAACAACACAAACATGATAATATATAGTCAGGTCAAGGCCGGAGCTGAAGGCCCCATCTCCCAGGCAGGCAGATGGTGGACACTCAGACAATGCACCAGTATCATCTCCAGAACGGGAGAGCCACATTAATTTATCACACAGGAGACATTTTGAGAGCTCTTCCCCGTTAGGAGGAACCAAGAGATACCT
This sequence comes from Gadus macrocephalus, assembly GCF_031168955.1. Classification (NCBI taxonomy): domain Eukaryota; kingdom Metazoa; phylum Chordata; class Actinopteri; order Gadiformes; family Gadidae; genus Gadus; species Gadus macrocephalus. Next base: position 19,197,923 of record NC_082402.1, read on the forward strand.
CTGCCCACACCAGGGGCCTGAGAGCCACATTAAATTATCACACACGAGACATTTCAGGGGGGCACTCCCCGTTTTAATTTATCACACCGGAGACACGAGAAACTCTCCCCGTTACGAAGCTCTCTCAGGGCCTGGGAGCCAAAACACACAGAACCGCACACACCTCAAACGCACACACCTCATCGAGAGGAGGATACAGCATAAGACTGCATCACACAGGGACTCTTCCCCTTCTTCTGCAGCAGACCTTCTACGGAGGCGAAGCTCTGGACGAACCATCAGCGCTGATTAGGGACTTAGACATATTCGATCTCTCACGCTTTATGACTCTGTATAACCGTTGCCACTTTACTTAATAAATCCAAGGTCCTCGTGCCGATAGACTTTATTACCTCTCCGTCTCATTTCATCTGGTCCAGTAACTAGACAGACCGTTTTTCCCCTCAAGCTATAAAGCAACATTTTAATTCTGCCATACCTCAAACCGCCCCACTCGCTTCTTTTAAAATACTAATGTCCTACCACCGTAATAAAAACCTACAGGACATTTTAGTCCATACGACTCCCCACTCTCCCTTACCCCACTCTTCTCACCCTCTCTAACTCTAAACCCTTCAACGTCCTATCACCCCTCTGCCCTCTGGGTTTGAGATGTGAATAGGATATCAGAGATGCCCAGAAAGGCAGGGGAGAATGTAGGGACAGACATCCCACACCTCCTTACCTCTGACTCCCCACCCTTTCCCCCCACCACTCTTCTCACTCTCTCTAAACCTAAACCCTTCAACATTTAAAATTTAAAAAGTTTGTTTTTAATCCTAAACCTAAGCTTTAGCTTTATTCCCTAAACCCACCCCTAAAACCATTTTGTATTTATTTAGAATGATATTGTTACGGATTTTAAGCACATAAACTGCCCCCACATAGCCACTAGGAAGCAGGAGCTAACACACAAATTGCATAACCCTCACATAGCCAATAGGAAGCGGGATCAGACACCATTAAACAGGCGAGGAGGGAGGAACCATTACGTCACGTTGGCCACGCCCACTTGACCCTATAAAAGTCGACAGAGAGATTGGAGGGCAGAACACATAGCCAGACCCGCAGAGAGCCTGCATCTCGAAGTAGCTCTACTATATTTCTCTCACACACGTTAGATACTATTCCCTCCCTTCGACTTCATAGTTATCATACCAAAATGACCAACGAAGGCGAAGGATAAATCTGGGGCAAGTTTTTCTTGCTTCATTTAAAACTAAACAATATTAAATTACCTGATGCTATGCTATGTATGAGGTGCAGGTTATTTTGTAATTGTTTTAACATTTCCTGGGGTTATGCAGTGTATGGAACTATTTTCTTTAGACTTTATCCCTACCACTCTAAATCTAAATCCTAACCTTAACCCTTAGCCTTATTCCCTAACCTTAACCCGAGTGGCTATCCCTACCACTTATCTAAATCCTTACCTTAACCTTTAGCCTTATTCCCTAACCTTAACCCCAGTGGCTATCCCCACCACTTATCTAAATCTTAACCTTTAGCCTTATTCCCTAACCTTAACCCGAGTGGCTATCCCTACCACTTATCTAAATCCTAACCTTAACCTTTAGCCTTATTCCCTAACCTTAACCCGAGTGGCTATTCCTACCACTTACCTAAATCCTAACCTTAACCTTTAGCCTTATTCCCTAACCTTAACCCGAGTGGCTATCCCGACCCCTAACCTTAACCTTTAGCCTTATTCCCTAACCTTAACCCGAGTGGCTATCCCGACCCCTAACCTTAATCTTTAGCCTTATGAGGCACCAAATGAGGAGCACTAACGAGAAAATCTTTCCCATCTTAACACCAAACGAACAACGAGAAATCTATCCTATCTTAAAACTAACCGAGGAGCACGAATGAAAAATCTATGCCCAAAGCTTCTTTGAGTCTTATGCTCCCCAACCTAACCCTAACACGAATAATAAATATATAGAACTGAACTGAACTACTGAACGGTTATGCCGCTTTTCCACTGCATGGTACCAGCTCGACACGACTCGACTCAGCTCGCATTTTTTGCGTTTTCACCGTGAAAACATGGTACCTGAAGTGGCTGCTCTTTTTAGTACCGCCTCGCTCTAGGTTCCAAGCGAGCTGAGCCAATGCTAAAAGGTGACGTCGCCTGGAAAGTACCTGTACAATCAATATCCTATATTGCAGAATGGGCCCGCACCTTTCGCCCACTCTCACTCAGCACAGGGGCCCCACAGGGTTGTGTACTGAGCCCTTTACTCTACTCCTTGTACACACATGACTGTGCCCCATCTCACACTACCAACACCATAGTGAAATTCGCAGATGACACAACTGGTGGGTCTGATCACCAAAGGTGATGAGGCCAATTACAGAGAGGAGGTTCAAAGGCTAACAGGGTGGTGCTCAGAGAACAACCTGAGCCTCGACATCAAAAAAACTAAAGAACTGATCATTGATTACAGGAAGAAGCAGGACACACACACACACACACACACCACTACACATCAACGGGGAGACGGTGGAGAGGGTGTCCAGCTTCAAATTCTTGGGCATACACATCCCAGAGAACTTATCATGGGCAATAAACACAACAGCAATAGTTAAGAAAGCACAGCAGCGGCTATACTTTCTCCGCACACTCAGGAAAGTCAATCTCTCACAACAGCACCTAAGGTCCTTCTATCGCTGCTCCATCGAGAGTGTGCTCACCTATGGAATCCTGCCCTGGTACGGTAGCAGTTCTGCTGCAGACAGGAAGTCACTGCAGAGGATTATTAAAACCGCTCAAAACATCATAAACCAACAGCTACCTACCATGGACACCATCTTCAACTCCCGATGCTTGCAGAAGACACACAACATTATGAAAGACTCATACCACCCTGCCAACTATCTGTTTGAACTGCTGCCCTCAGGGAAACGTTACAGGTCCATCAGAACACGCACCACAAGATTCATAAACAGTTTCTATCCCAAAGCAGTCACCATACCTAACTCGGACTTGAAAATAAATCCACTAGTTCTGACAGTATTAATCCATGACGTCCACATGTAATGCAATGCTCAGCACTTTACATATTTGTACCACTATTTTAAGGCATACTATTTTCTTTTACTATTTTTTAGGCATACAATGGCACTAAGTTAACGGTATAGTGTGTGACGACATGAATGTAGTGAGTGAACGAAATGTTGAACGTATTTTCTTTCTTTATTTATTATTTATTATGTTACCTTTTTAAATGAGACCAGTACGTGAGTGCACTGAATTTCGTTGTACTTCTGTCCAATGACAAATAAATATATCCTATCCTATCCTATACTGAGTAAATCTTTCAAGGTGGAGAGTCTGTACTGTCATGCAGTTTTCTTCGGTTTGAACAAATCATAAGTGATATAACTACTGTAGCTGTATTACTTAGGCTGAATCACTAACAAAGTGTAAATCATTTAAAACATATTTCAGCAGACACTTGTTAACTCTCTGGGAAGGAAGGCCACACCACAACCAATCTCGAATACGACCTCAGATCAGACGAGACAACCCGCTGAACTTAAGCATATCAGTAAGCGGAGGAAAAGAAACTAACCAGGATTCCCCTAGTAGCGGCGAGCGAAGAGGGAAAAGCCCAGCTTTTCCCTCTTGTGTGTATACGTACAGACGGAGGGCAGATTATATAAGGGAAACCACCTCCTGATGACCGGTTCATGAATGATCATTTCCTTTTTCTTTTCTTTTCTTTAAGTTAAGGGACATGTAAACTTCTATAGAAAACTACACCCACACATGATGTCGGGTCAGTAGCTCCACAATCACGCTTTTTCTCTAAGAAGAACTTTCCCTCGGCAGTCTTTAATAAGGAAAAACAGTAGTCTATCTACGCCATAGTTTGTTTGGGTCGTGTGGAACATCAACGCTCAGGATGTGGTTTACGTGGTTTCCTATTTCTTGTTAAATTTAATATAGTCGGATGTTTTCTAAATTGCTATGCGTTGAATTGGAGTTTAGCAGTGATACATTCAGTGTTATGCTGTCGGCTTGTTGAATGAGCTCTTGCAGCCTAAAAGCACTTGCAGGCCGGCTGACCGAAGCCAAAGAAAACACAACACCCAACTGGAAAGATTGTATAGCATCCCAGAATAACACATCTAACTTGGGGAGAAGATCCTATCTATCTCCCAGTCTCATGGGAATATACAAAGACCCAAGCAGTCAAACACTATTCATCCATCCCAGAATAACACCACTTGACCCTTGTGTTCCAGGGCCCAGCTCCCCCGCACAATGCTTTGGGTCACGGGAGCCGACCCCCAACTTCTCCCATGCCACCCCAGACATAGACCGGAGCCCCCCTGACGAGGTCCTGGCCCTCCCGGACAGGGGCCATGCAGACACACACACACAAACACTCTGAATATATTCGAGAAAAACACACTTTAACTGGGGAGAAGATTCTATATATCTCACAGTCTCATGGGAATATACAAAGACCCATACAGTCAAACACTCTACATATATTCGACAATAGCACTCCCAACCTGGGGAAGATGATTGTATACTGGTAACACTGATATGGACATGTACAAAGACCCATGCACACACAATGCATCAAGCCAGCGGCGAAGGCTGCTGCCCCTAAAGCCAAGAAGGCTTCGGAAGGCTACGGGGATCTGTCAATCATTGGATGAATATTAGTATTACACTTATGGCTATTCATTTCTCCACGGGATTCCCGTTGTAACCTTATTTGTTTTGGGTTATTGAAAGGGCTTTATGAACGGTTATATTTTGAGCAATTCTATTAACTTATTATATTTTGAGCAATTCTATTAACTCAAATAAGTTAAGTGACGAACAAACCCTTCTACCAGATGCTGATGGCAGTGGAGTACCTCCACAGGAATGGCATCATCCACAGAGATCTGAAACCCGAGAATAATCTATTGGCTTCTCAGGCAAAGACCTGTCTCATTAAGGTCACAGATTTCAACCAGTCCAAGATTCTGGAGGGGGAGAACAGCTCAACGCGACCACGGGCCATGCACCTTACCAATAGACGAGTCCAACACGATACACCTGAAGCTCATTTTAAACCCTTGCACGTGTTTCAAATGTAATCTGGTCACCCAGAGAACGAAGATCACGGCCGACCATCGCAATACGACCGCGGGTGCGACCACCAGTGCATCGCCGAGAACAGCTCAACGCGACCAAGCGTTTCCCTGGATATGATGTGGAGAGGACATCGCTTCCTGGACATCGCTTTCACGCCAGACTACCCCTTCAAACCCCCAAAGGTGACGTTTCGCACAAGCCCTACAAAAGCGTTTCTCTGGCTACGATGTTGAGAGGACCTGCGTCTGGATCCGCTGCTAAACCACCACAGGAAGACAGATGATACGAGACTAAAACACTACTTTGTCCACCTTTCAACTACAAAATACTCCCAAGAAAACACAGATTGTTTTTTGTCTCGGACTCAAACTCACGACCACGGGGCATGCACCTTACCAATAGACGAGGTTGTGTAAACAAACATAAAAAAAAAGGAAAAAAAAACTTGAATACAAACTGAAAAGAAGAACCATTTCCCTTTGAGTCCCGAACCTTCCCCGTACGGCAATAGATTATCATCATGTCCAATGCCAATTTTAGGGAAATCAAAAGATGAATATCCCGACCAATATATTGTTTTTATTTTTTAATTTTTCTCTGACCGGCCGACCATCGCAATACGAGGGTTAGGGTTCGTATTGCGAACCCTGGCTTTCATTTTACACAACGTCAAGATAGAGATGTATTTTTTTATTATTTTTAATGGCACCTTTGTTTTTATTTGTTCTGTTTTCTTTCTCTTCATTCTGTTTGTGTGTTTTTTAGTATGTCAGACTAATGTGTACATAATGTATAAGTCCTCGTAGTGATGCATCTATTGTAAATACCATCTGATCTCTTCGGATAACGTGGCGAGTGCTTATGAAAAATGTGCGTGTGCGTGTCTAGACTCTTTTAGCGTAGAAACTCCAGACTTGTGATCATTTGAATGTCCAGAAGTGATATCAACCCCCTTACTGTCCGTCCACACCAGAAGCGAATTGAGCGACCAAATCGCCGGAAGTCATTCACTTTCTATGAGCAAGAGCGACCAACGCTACCAGCGGCCAAAGTTGAGCGACCAGAGCGTCAAAAAGAAGTTGAAAACTTTTTAACTTTATGCAAATGACTATTATTCGCTTCAGCGGCCACTGACAGCCAATCGGAATGTAGACGCTCTTCGCTTGCGTGGATCCCAGGGAACATCAGCAGGCACTTTGGTTCCTACCTACCTTTATTCACTCACTGAACAAAATGTCGGCTGAAGTATTAATCGCGGCTGTAACTGGGCACCCGGTGTTGTACGAACCCACCCTTTTTCAGTTCAGAGATCGAAACGCCATAGTGGTTTGGATATCAAGTGATGATAAGCGGGAGTATTTATAGGCTACATCTAGAACGTTCGTATTTAAGCAGGACTCATTTTAATTTGCTCTACATGCCACCAATCTAACCAACCAATCGCGTGTAGCATGCTTTAAACAAAACCAAAAAAGTTTTTGAAATCGTCACATAAACAAACTAATCGACAAGACGAGGGATAAATGACAAGGGATATATCTCTTGTCTTTTATCCCTCTATTCCCCACTATTCACGGAGCCTGAGGTGAATAATTGTTAATTAAATAGTCTAGATAGATAGCCTAGTCAAGTCTTTATTAATACCAAACGACACAAATCGTCGGGAATCCATTTAGGTGGTTCGGCCCACACAGGACAGTAGCCTACAAGACCACACAGAACAAGTCTGACTGGACATACACACAATACATCACATTAAAACTAGACACGCGTTGATAGATAGATAGACAGAAAGACCTAGATAGATAGATATGTTCCATTATTTGCCTTGCGGAGCCAACCAGTCCTGTGCACGTATGCAAATTAGCCATGTGCGCTAATGTCTATTTGTTTTGAATGCGACGAATGAGTGCAGATCATGATTTGCAGATCCAGATCAGTGAAACATATTTCAACTACTACAGCACGCAGGGTTTTTTGTTCTCGGTTGTAATTAGCCTACATTTTAGGATTTTTTTTTATATTGGGGGGAATCACTGTCCTACTTGTTGTCGAAGCACTTTATCGAACAAGCAAAACCGTCTCGGCAATATGGCCAAGGTGTATGGGAGAGTTCACTATTTGATATGGCTGTCTGTAGGGCCTACTAAACGCATACGGCTCCTTTAAATGCGTCTGCATAATTCAATTGTACGTCATGAGCGACTTGAGCGACCAAATCGAACAGAAAGATTCGCAGCGAAACTTTGTGAGCGCTTTGGTCGCTCCTGGTGTGGACGTACAGTTACCTGGTGTACTTATATTATTGCAGGTTGCTATTATTGGTCCAAAACTCTTAACCACTAATCTGAGATTAACCTGATCAAGCCTGTTTAGGTGATTTCAGATTGGTCGGCTTGGTTTTTGTGTGGAAGGGAAAAGAATAAATAAAAACCTTTTTAGGGGAAGGCTGCTGCCCCTAAAGCCAAGAAGGCTGCTGTCAAGAAGCCTGCCGCCACCGTCAAGAAGGCTACCCCAAAGAAAGCCAAGAAGAAGAACAACAGTGTGTTTTCAGGCCTGTCCTTTGTGGCTCCAGCCTTCATGAGGAGAGAGAAGTCCGGCCAGGTGAGAGTCTGCTCACCTGAAGAGACAGACTCTGAGGAGGAGCACATCGATATCCATGTGATCAATAGCTTTATTCTCATGTTCCATGCTTTGTTAAGGAAGCCTTTTCCTGTTGGATTATGTTTCCCATCTTCTCTCAGAGCTCTGAATATCTATATGACTGCAAAACCTGTTATTACTGATGTACAAGAAGGAAGCGGCCAAGAAGGCACCCAAGCCCGTGTTGTGTGCCCTATCTTTGCAGCCAATTCCAAAAGATCATGACTGAAAAATAAATCTGGATTTAGCAAAACAAAATGAACACTTTGACTGCAGGCAAACACAACGCAGATTCAGCCGGTCACACTTGGATCTATAAATGCCCGTAAAACAAAGAAAGCCTTGTGTCCGTTGTGGCAACCCGGCCCAGGCCAATTGGATATTGAGAGCACCTGAAGAACAAGTGGAGAAGCAGGGCTTATCTTCTTATCATCTTCCTCGTCACAGAGCCGAGGAAGATGTACTTTGTTGCTTGCTTCTCTGAGAACATCTTCCATCAGTGTATCTGTGCCACTTTAATTGCCATCTAAGGCTAAATACTGGCACGAGACCGATAGTCGACAAGTACCGTAAGGGAAAGTTGAAAAGAACTTTGAAGAGAGAGTTCAACAGGGCGTGAAACCGTTAAGAGGAAGGGTTTGGGGGTGAAGGTGGCCGATGGCTTCGGCCTCTGGCTTTACAGCACTCTCTGTAAAGCCAGAGAGTACACAAGCGTTTCTCTGGCTACGATGTGGAGAGGACCCGCATCAAGGTCCTTGTGTCACTCTGAGAGTCCACACACGATACACCTGAAGCTCATAGAGCAACGGAAAGATCCACCAATAGTGCAAGAATATGATGTTCCAGTGTTTGCTAAAGATAAAAAAGACCACTTAATCAAATCCCAATGGGACCTGACCACTCAGCAGATCCTGCCCTATATTGACGGGTTTCGACACATCCAGAACATCTCAAACCATATAAATCGTTTTGTAGCTAAAGTCCCAGTGCTGCAGAGGATATTACGGGATTGGACCTACGCTTTCTTGGCTGTTTTTTGGCTTTGAGCTAAAAAAATAAATACAATATATGAAGATTGCCTATCCACCTTGGAGCTTTTACATTCATGTGAACTTCTAAAAGGATGTATCACTGCTAATATTTTACAGAAGAATTGGAAAGTTTTCCACCGAAATGGAAGGGACTATTCCATGGATAATCTTTTCATTTGTGTTGTTAATTTGTCATTGTGAAGGTAAGACCACGCTGTGAATGACTAAAAACGGTTAGTCTTTTCAGGGCAATGACTGCCCTCTTGCTCTTTCTGGGAGAAATCCCCACTCTCTCCTTTACCTCTCTGGCCAACCGTTGGGCCACAGAGGGCCTCTTCTTCAAGGAGCCAGCACAAGGAAATTCCAAATCTATGTAGCGTCTGGATCCGCTGCTAAACCACCACAAGAAGACAGATGATACGAGACTAAAACACTACTTTGTCCACCTTTCAACTACAAAATACTCCCAAGAAAACAGATTGTTTTTTTGGGCCGACCGGGTCCCTGCTGAGCTCCATGGACCACATGGACACTGATGAACTGCTCATCGGGAAGCTCAAATAGCGCGGAAGGAAGCACAGCGAGGGCAACTGGAAGCGCATGCTGCTGGACCACGACTACAACGGCCGCACGGGCGTCATGCTGAAGGACCGCTGGAGGATCCTGAAGAGGGACACCGTGGCCTGACCCGGTCCCCCTACCCCCCCCCACCCCCAAAGCCATGTATATTGATAATTATTTTTTTTAAACTGTGAGCATATGTTGTAAGAATGCATTTGTAATACAAAAGGGACCCTTTTTTTTTTTCAATGTTCTCATAATCGTTTGCATAATTTTCTAATTTATGTTTCATTTTCACGTTTTATGTTTGCGCTCCTTGTGTTTTCACTCGATTCTCCCGATGGATGCTGACGTGTTCATGCGCCAATTGCGCTCAAATGCTACTAGAGGACTAGCGTTCAAGTGCCACTAGAGGGCCCTCTAAACAGCAGTAGAAAGTTCTGTGCTGCATTTGTATTAAAAAATATTTGACATTTTCTTTGTCAAATATTCCACCAGAATAAACGGCTGGCTGCCAATGGTTCCATCGTGGTCTCAATCACACAACGCAACGAGAGAGTACGCAACCGCTACACGTGCAAGGTTCACAGTGGGCAGCCGCAGCCATGAGTTTCACCCTACTCTCGGCCCAAAGATCACCTATCAGGTGCCGGAGGAGTACATCTCTCGCGAGCTGTTCGACACTGTGCAGTGGCCAAGCCAGAACTACAAAACAAACTCATCACTGTGTCACACCTCATACAAAATAACTACCTATACCAACCTGATGTTTACATTGAACGGAAACCGATAACAATGATGAGCCAACCCACCTACGTAACACCTCCCCCCATCAAAGCGAACCCAGGGGGTTAGCACACATTATTACATACAAAACATAAACATCAGCTTGATATACCCCAAAAAAACCTATCCTCTTGATAAGGCATCGGCCACAACGTTGTCCACCCCCTTCTTGTGACGAATCACAATGTTGTAGCCTTGTACCAGAAGAGCCCACCGCCTCAACCGTTGGTTGCTGTTGTACATTCGGGCCAAAAAAACAAGAGGATTGTGGTCTGTATAGACCACAACAGGAGAGGCACTGGATCCCACATACACCTCAAAGTGCTGGAGGGCGAGGAGCATAGCCAGGGTTTCCTTCTCGATGGTAGAGCAGTTAAGCTGATGGTTTTTGAACTTAACTGAGAAGTAACACACTGGATGCTGCACAACGCCCTCACCCTCCTGTAGCAACACCGCACCAGCGCCAAAACGAATTTACAACCTACCGTCCAAAGGCACGAGCCCCCATGTCAGTGTGCCTTTGAGGCTGCCAAGTCCCTTCTGTGCAGCGCCCCGGTTCTGGCAGCTCCTGACTTTTCGCGTCCCTTTCAGCTGGAGGTTGACGCAAGCGCTGTTTCAGTTTCTGCAGGCGCAGTACCACAGTTTGAAGTTGGAGTGTGAGAGAGGTCCCGGGTTCATATCCCAGACGAGCCCCCATGTCACATACAAATGTATTTAACCAAACTATAAATGCACACAGCATACACTGACTAGGGCTGGCGTGACCTCAGCCCGTACAGCAGGTGCCAAAGCACAGGTCCCGGTAGTAGGAAGGATCCAAAGCAAACACGTTTTCTAAAGTGAATAATAATATTTATTGACTGGAAAGGGATAAGGGAAAGGGAGAACAAAACAGGAACAACAGTAAGACAAACAAGCACTAAACAATAACCCACTCAGCTTGATAATACAAACTAGTACCACACAAGCAAATGACTATCGCCAGGGAAATCTAATTTGCCGGGCAAGACCAGCAAGACAACATAATGAAGGCTAAAGAGCCTACAAACAATGGCATGAAAGCCTACAAATGCGACCAGTAGTGTCCACATCAATGGCGTAGTGCCCAAACACGATACAACCAGTATCAACCGTGGAGTACTTTGTCAAATGTAATTATAATTTGTAACCTCAAACTCTTTTTATTAAGTTGATGGAAAATAGTTTTATCAGTGCAATTTAAAGGTACATGTTTTCTGTGCATCCTTGTGTATTTTTATTTTATAGGCTGTTCCTTAATACAGTAGTTATTCTAGCTATATGACAAGGCAGTTTTGTTCTTTCGACAGGTAAATCTCATGTTCCATGCTTTGTTAAGCAAGCCTTTTCCTGTTGGATTATGTTTCCCATCTTCTCTCAGAGCTCTGAATATCTATATGACTGCAAAACCTGTTATTACTGATGTACAAGAAGGAAGCGGCCAAGAAGGCACCCAAGCCCGTGTTGTGTGCCCTATCTTTGCAGCCAATTCCAAAAGATCATGACTGAAAAATAAATCTGGATTTAGCAAAACAAAATGAACACTTTGACTGCAGGCAAACACAACGCAGATTCAGCCGGTCACACTTGGATCTATAAATGCCCGTAAAACAAAGAAAGCCTTGTGTCCGTTGTGGCATCTCGCCACGGAAGCCTCGGCCTGGACAGGCCCGGGGTACCGTAAAGGACTGGGTATACCACCCCCACCCACCAGCCGGCGATGGAGAGCAGCCCATTCGGCTCCCCAATCAGGGTGATTGGGGGACACCTGGCCGAAAGCGGAGGAGCCATCTTAAGAGGAGGACCAGCACAGCACGGGTCGGGAGCAGGAAGGAAGGGCTCGTGGCAGCGAGAGAGCCTAGAGGCCCACGGAGGCCCTAGAGACCGCGACTCCTTCATAGTTTGATTGTTTCACGTTGATTGTTAAATAAATGCCTGCCAGGACAGTGCCAGGACGTCGATCCCTGCCGGACCCTGCCCCCTTCCCGGATGTTCGCCCCATGTCCTCTCCGTGGAGAAACATCTCCGAACTCATAATGAGCTTTGAGAGGGAAACCTGGATCGGGAGATCAAGGCCCTCCAATGCCTGGCTAAAAACCCTACGCCAAGCGAGTTTAACCCAGTAACCCAGAGAACGAAGATCACGGCCGACCATCGAAATATGGACACCAACAAGGGGCCCCCTCGCCCCCGGCGTGACTGTCAACCGGGACGGACTGTCCTCAGTGCGTCTCAACCGCGTCGCGTCGTTCAGGGCGGGGACCGGCTCACGTACACTCGGCGCAAGGGGTCAGCGGCGATGTCGGCTACCCACCCGACCCGTCTTGAAACACGGACCAAGGAGTCTAACGCATGCGCGAGTCAGAGGGTCCTACGAAACCCCGCGGCGTAATGAAAGTGAGGGCCGGCGCGCGCCGTCAAGAAGGCTACCCCAAAGAAAGCCAAGAAGAACAACAACAAAAAGGCCTCCGTGAAGAGAATTACTTAGAAGAAAATTAACGGGGGCCGACCTGAGGAATAATAATAATAGATCACGGCCGAATAATAATAATAGATCACGGCCGACCATCGCAATATGGACACAAGAGTTGGCAACTTTTACAAAATCAATGTGAATTGAAAGAATCCAAAGAGCGAAGCAGAGTTTCTCTGGCTACGATGTGGAGAGGACCCGCATCAAGGTCGCCATCAGAAGCTTGCTGGAAAAGGGAACCCTGGTCCACACCAAGGGCATCGGAGCATCTGGGTCTTTCAAGATCGCGATTAGGTCCCACACGATACACCTGAAGCTCATAGAGCAACGGAAAGATCCACCAATAGTGCAAGAATATGATGAATATGATGCCATGTCTGATCAAAACAGAGGACTTCTACCAGACAGACATTGTCCTGGAGCTGATGGAGGGGGGAGAGCTGTTTAACAGGGTGAAGGCGGGACAAGGCCTGGATGAGGCTGTGGCTAAACTCTACTTCTACCAGATGCTGATGGCAGTGGAGTACCTCCACAGGAATGGCATCATCCACAGAGATCTGAAACCCGAGAATAATCTATTGGCTTCTCAGGCAAAGACCTGTCTCATTAAGGTCACAGATTTCAACCAGTCCAAGATTCTGGAGGGGTAGACGTTGTCCCGGACCCTGTGTGGGACCCCGTCCTACCTGGCCCCCGAGGTGTTCACCCGCGCTGCCACCACGGGCTACGGGCCTGCCGTCGACGCCTGGAGCCTTGGAGTCCTGCTCTTTTTTGGCTATGAGCTAAAAAATAAGGCGACTCCTACCCCCGGGGAGTCTGTGTTAAAATAAATCTAGTTTACATTACAAACTGAAGCCCCACTCACCAAGTGTGCCTCAGAAGAAAGTAGGATTTTTTTCCCAAACATTCATAATGTTTGGGGAAAAGGGGTTTTATTGTCTTTGTATAACTTGTTGTGTTATTAGGTAAAGTGGGGTTAACGGGTTTGGGTTCTTTATTGTTTGTGTGTTCTGGTCACCCAGAGAACGAAGATCACGGCCGACCATCGCAATACGACCGCGGGTGCGACCACCAGTGCATCGCAGAGAACAGCTCAACGCGACCACGGGGCATGCACCTTACCAATAGACGAGTCCAACACGATACACCTGAAGCTCATTTTAAACCCTTGCACGTGTTTAAAATGTAATCTGGTCACCCAGAGAACGAAGATCACGGTTGTGTGTGTTTTTCTCCGGTGAATATTGAAATGTCTAACGCAACACTTTTCATTTGTGTTGTTAATTTGTCAGCGACTACCAGACTACCAGAACAGCTCAATGGGCTCCTGCACTCCTTGCAAGAAACGGGAAAGCAAAGCCAGCATGAACAAGACCTCCAAGTTACTGTCCACCAGTGCCAAAAGGATTCAGAAGGAATTGGCAGACATCACACTGGACCCTCCGCCAAATTGCAGCGCCGGGCCCAAGGGAGACAACATCTATGAGTGGCACTCCACCATCCTGGGACCCCCGGGCTCCGTGTACGAGGGAGGAGTCTTCTTCCTGGACATCGCTTTCACGCCAGACTACCCCTTCAAACCCCCAAAGGTGACGTTTCGCACAAGCCCTACAAAAGCGTTTCTCTGGCTACGATGTAGAGAGGACCCGCATCAAGGTCGCCATCAGAAGCTTGAGGAGGAGGAGGAGGAGCAGGGGAGGAGGAGCCAGCAGGAGCGAGGGCAGGGGAGGAGGAGCCAGCAGGAGCAGGGGAGGAGGAGGAGGAGCCAGCAGGAGCAGGGGAGGAGGAGGAGGAGCCAGCAGGAGCAGGGGAGGAGGAGGAGAAGGAGGAGCCAGCAGCAGCAGGAACGGGGGAGAGCGAGGAGGAGGAATCGGATGAGGGCTCCTGCTGTGCCAGGCAGATAAAGAGGTCCCTCCTGTCGATCTCTGAGTCGAAGTTCTACAAACAAAGAAAAAGAGGGGCATTTACAAACAAGAATGTGTTTGCATCGAATGTGTGTAACGGAAGCAAAATGCACCAAATTGACCAATTCCTTATCATGTGTTTTTGATACTCACGTATGTGGCCACGGCTGAATGGATGTCCGTCAAGCTTGGGGACCCGGGGAGGCCCATCTCCCCCCAAGCTTGACGGAAGTACTTTATGAGGTCCTTTGGCTCCCCCCTTACAAAGGACGTGAAAAAGTTTGAGTTCTGGGGCACGGAGCGCAGCCGCAGGCGGAGCCACTCCCTGCACCACCCGTACTCGTCTGCCTCCAGATAGACCTGGGCCACCCCAAACTTCCTCACGGTCTTGTGCTCCATGACCTGCAGAAGACAAAGACAGGAGGCAGAGATGTCAGCCAATTCGTAAGTGTGCAACAGAGCCACCCCCCCCCCCCCCCTCAACTTGGGGCCTGTAGAAAAGGACCCAAGGTGAGTAAAAGGATACTTACATTAATGAGGTAGCCCTTCTCACTGTCCCCGATGGCGTCCTGGACCTCCTTCACCCTCATTCTGGTCAGCACCCCCGACCTGTGCCCGTAAATAGATGAGAGGTAGGCCACCAGGTACCCAAAGAATCTGCAGCGGGTCTTTGGGTCCCTGGGGGCCGCCGCTTTCATGTCCGCTGTAATGAGTTAAAGATAGGAAAGGACAATGAGACTTTAAGCTTTTATGGCACAGAAAAGAGAGAGAGAGAGAGAGCAGACTCACCGAGTAGAGAGGGGATCTTTGCCTTGGCCAGGAGCTGGCACTTGGCCAGGTCCTCCTTGGCCTTTATTCTCCCTCATCTTCTTTGTCCCTTCTGGGCAGAAGAGGTATTTCCCATACTCCTCAAGGTAAGTGTCTGTAAAGATGCAACACATGTAGCTGTGATAGAGGCCCGGCTGCAGCTGTGATCTCTCCGTGTCTCTCTCTCCCGCAGCACGCTGACCATCTACGGCATCAGCCAGGAGGACGACGCCATCTACCAGTGCATCGCCGAGAACAGCGCCGGCTCCACGCAGGCCAGCGCACGCCTCACCGTGCTGTGGGCTGACGGGCTCCCCGGGGCCCCCACAATGGTGCGGGCCCAGGCGATGAGGTAGCGTGAAAACACTTGACACACCTGCACAAATACACAATGTGTTATTTCTTACCCATGGAGGTCCCAAACCTCAACTTCCTCCGTGTTGAGCCCCTGCTCTTCCCTTTGAGCAGGGACAGCAACACCCGTGAGGCCGACTGCGTGAAAAACGAACATAATTAACACCACTTTTGCATGACCGCATTTCCTCATTGGTTATACACTTGGTAAAGATTTGTAAAATTATTGATGAACTAATCCATCCCACTCCACATCCCTGGTGCCTCCTCCATCCTTCTCTTCCTCCTCCTTTGGAGGAGGAGGAAAGACGAAAGACGATTGCCCCTTATCAGTCAAGCAAATCCAGGGACGCTACAAGATCCAAGAGGAACATAGTACCTCCCCAGCGCTTCTCTTCCTACGTCACAGAGCCGAGGAAGATGTACTTTGTTGCTTGCTTCTCTGAGAACATCTTCAATCCCGGCCCCTGCTCCTCAGGGGCCGGGGCCGTGGCTGTGGCTGTGGCCGGGGCCAGGGCTTCCTCCTCCTCCGTGGCCGTGGCTGTGGCCGGGGCCGGGGCCAGGGCTTCCTCCTCCGTGACTGTGGCTTCCTCCTCCGAGGACGAAGACTCCTCCTCCTCCTCCTCCTCCTCCTCTTTGCTGGTCTTTGCCTTTAGCAAACACTGGAACATCGTATTCTTGCACTATTGGTGGATCTTTGCGTTGCTCTATGAGCTTCAGGGCCGGTATTGGGGCCGGGGCTGGGGCTGAGGGTTAGAACAAACAAACGGCAAGAGAAAAAAGGACAGCAAATTAATGACACTGTAATGATTGAGTTTTTGAAATAAATTGATCATGCAAAGAATGCATAATTGCCAAGAAGTGCAAGAATATGATGTTCCAGTGTTTGCTAAAGATAAAAAAGACCACTTTATTAAATCCCAATGGGACCTGACCACTCAGCAGATCCTGCCCTATATTGACGGGTTTCGACATATCCAGAAAATCTCAAAGAGCTTCCAGCTTGAGGAAGTGTCTACTACTACTGCTGCTGCTACTTTGGAGAGGCAGTTTTGTTCTTTCGACAGGTAAATCTCATGTTCCATGCTTTGTTAAGCAAACCTTTTCCTGTTGGATTAAAACAATTATTTCAGCAAGAAATCTACCCCAAAGAAAGCGATCTGATCGTCAAAGCCGTGTCCGCTTCCAAAGAGCGAAGCGGAGTTTCTCTGGTTACAATGTTATAAACATTATGTAGTATGTCTGTCTATTAAAATGGTCAATATCTTTCTGAAGTCAATGTGTCTGCCTTACTACAATCAGTGTATCTGTGCCACTTTAATTGTTCTTTTGATTATTATAAGCTTCTGATGGTGCATCAAGGTCGCCATCAGAAGATGCTGGAAAAGGGAACCCTGGTCCACACCAAGGGCATCGGAGCATCTGGGTCTTTCAAGATCGCGATTAGGTCCCACACGATACACCTGAAGCTCATAGAGCAATGCAAAGATCCACCAATAGTGCAAGAATATGATGTTCCAGTGTTTGCTAAAGATAAAAAAGACCACTTTATTAAATCCCAATGGGACCTGACCACTCAGCAGATCCTGCCCTATATTGACGGGTTTCGACACATCCAGAAAATCTCAAACCATATAAATCGTTTTGTAGCTAAAGTCCCAGTGCTGCAGAGGATATTACGGGATTGGACCTACTTTTTTTGGCTTTTTTTTGGCTTTGAGCTAGAAAATAAATACAATATATGAAGATTGCCTATCCACCTTGGAGCTTTTACATTCACGTGAACTTCTAAAAGGATGTATCACTGCTAATATTTTACAGAAGAATTTGAAAGTTTTCCACCAAAATGGAAGGGACTATTCCATGGATAATCTTTTCATTTGTGTTGTTAACTGGGAACGTCTGGAGGAGGCCCCCGTCCTAGGTATCTTCAACTCACACCTCCGGCGGAGCTTTTCTGGCATTCCTGTGGAGGTTGGGGGCATTGAGCCGGAGTGGGCGGTGTTCAAAGCCTCCATTGCTGAAGCTGCGGTGGCTAGCTGTGGCCTCAGGGTCTTGGGCTCCTCAAGGGGCGGTAACCCTCGGACACCGTGGTGGACACCGGTGGTCAGGGAAGCCGTCCGACTGAAGAAGGAGGCCTTCCGGGATATGATATCCTGGAGGACTCCTGACTCGGTTGCAGGGTACCGACAGGCTCGAAGGGCTGCAGCGGCTGCCGTGTCGGAGGCTAAGCAGCGGGTGTGGGAGAAGTTCGGAGAGGCCATGGAGAAGGACTTTCGGTCGGCACCAAAGTGTTTCTGGAAGACTATCCGGCACCTCAGGAGGGGGAAACGGGGAACCATCCAAGCTGTGTACAGTAAGGATGGGACTCTGTTGACCTCAACTGAGGAGGTCGTCGGACGTTGGAAGGAACACTTTGAGGAACTCCTGAATCCGAATAACACGCCCTCTATGTTGGAGGCAGAGCTCGAGGTTGATGGTGTGTCGTCGTCAATTTCCCTGGTGGAGGTCACTGAGGTAGTCAAACATCTCCGCAGTGGCAAAGCCCCAGGGATTGATGAGATCCAGCCAGAAATGCTAAAGGCTCTGGGTGTTGAGGGGCTGTCATGGTTGACACGCCTATTCAACATCGCGTGGGAGTCGGGTACAGTGCCAAAGGAGTGGCAAACCGGGGTGGTGGTTCCCCTGTTCAAAAAGGGGGACCAGAGAGTGTGTGCCAATTACCGGGGTATCACACTTCTCAGCCTCCCTGGTAAAGTCTACTCCAAGGTGCTGGAAAGGAGGGTTCGGCCGATCGTCGAACCTCAGATTGAAGAGGAACAATGCGGTTTTCGCCCCGGACGTGGAACTATGGACCAGCTCTTCACTCTCGCAAGGATCCTGGAGGGGGCCTGGGGGTATGCCCATCCGGTCTACATGTGTTTTGTGGATCTGGAGAAGGCGTATGACCGGGTCCCCCGGGAGAAACTGTGGGAGGTGCTGCGGGAGTATGGGGTAAGGGGGTCTATCCTCAGGGCCATCCAATCTTTGTACTCCCAAAGCGAGAGCTGTGTTCGTGTTCTCGGCAGCCAGTCAGTTTCGTTCTCAGTGGGTGCTGGTCTCCGCCAGGGCTGCGCCTTGTCACCAATCCTGTTTGTGATATACATGGACAGGATATCGAGGCATAGTCGTGGTGGGGAGGGGTTGCAGTTCGGTGGTCTGAGGATCTCGTCACTGCTTTTTGCAGATGATGTGGTCCTCATTGGATCATCGGCCTGTGACCTTCAGCACTCACTGGATCGGCTGGCGGCCGAGTGTGAAGCGGCTGGGATGAGGATCAGCACCGCTAAATCTGAGGCCATGACACTTAGCAGGAAACCGGTGGATTGCTTACTCCGGGTAGGAAATGAGTCCTTAGCCCAAGTGAAGGAGTTCAAGTACCTCGGGGTCTTGTTCGCGAGTGAGGGTACTATGGAGCGTGAGATTGGCCGGAGAATCGGAGCAGCGGGGGCGGTATTGCGTTCGCTTTACCGCACCGTTGTAACGAAAAGAGAGCTGAGCCGCAAGGCAAAGCTCTCGATCTACCGGTCGATCTTCGTTCCTATCCTCACCTATGGTCATGAGGGCTGGGTGATGACCGAAAGGACGAGATCGCGGGTACAAGCGGCCGAGATGAGTTTTCTCAGAAGGATGGCTGGCGTCTCCCTTAGGGATAGGGTGAGAAGCTCAGCCATCCGTGAGGAACTCGGATTAGAGCCGCTGCTCCTTTACTTAGAAAGGAGTCAGCTGAGGTGGTTCGGGCATCTGGTAAGGATGCCCACTGGGCGCCTTCCTTGGGAGGTGTTTCAGGCACGTCCAGTGGGGAGGAGACCTCGGGGAAGACCCAGGACTAGGTGGAGAGATTATATCTCAACACTGGCCTGGGAACGCCTCGGGATCCCCCCGTCAGAGCTGGTCAATGTGGCCCGGGAAAGGGAAGTCTGGGGCCCCCTGCTTGAGCTGCTCCCCCCGCGACCCGACCCCGGATAAGCGGATGACGATGAGGATGAGGTAAGACCACTCTGTGAATGACTAAAAACGGTGTCGCGGCAATTTCTCTATCAGAGTTTGCGTCTAAGACAGATGAGATATTTAGATGCAAAAAAGCACACAATACTGTTGACAATTAATGATCATATATATTTGTAATAAAAGTACGAACAAAGATACATCACAACATGCATCAACAAACAAAACAGGCAAACATTACAATAATCTGAGGCCTCAGATGGGAGCTTCTCTTTGCGTGGTACTTCATTCTCTGAAGGTACGCTGGGGAGAAGTCCACTGAGTAGCTAAAGTCAGGAGCTTTTATACACTTAGATCGGATCCTTGAGGGCAGTTGGCCCCAATAAACCAAAAACCTTTGTTAACCAGATGTTAATCTATGGATTGAAGTTTCTTCAGAGGTTAAGAAGGTGGTTGAGGCTGTTCCTTATCACCCTTTGCTTCTCTACGCTCCCCAGGGGGTCGAGTAAAACAGGCCCAAACCAAACTACATACAATACGGAAACGGGATGTGAAACCAGATTACATCACATGAAACACTAAGAATTACATTTTATAAGACCCTGAACATAACATGTAGATTTACCATCACAATCCCCCCTTTGATTATTTTATAATCACAAAATGATGCAACCTTTAGGATTAAAATGATCACTTATTCACAACATGCATATGTTCATAATCTACTGTGTCCGACCATGGCCTCCAAGTACAGATATTTATACCACCGTTCGCTTTTACAGAAGGTAGCATAAAATCACCTAACATCACAATCAAGTCATCTGTTTCCATATATTCAAAAGTCATAAAAATAAAAACAGAAAAAAAACTAAAACAAAGAAACAAGGCTACCTTTTAAAAACATTTCTAAACAAAAATATTCTTATTTGATGTGTCCTTAATGCTGCTTCCGTGATACAAACACATGAGTAGTTGGCAAGCACTTAATGTTTACTACTCTAAAACATTAATTGTCAATCCAGTCAGTATTAATAACACACAGTATAACCCAACATTTAAACGGTATTCCTCTTCTCTTTCCCATTGTCCTTCATGATGTCTCTGAGGGACATACATTGGGTTTGTTTAATTTTTTTTTTTTAGTAATTATTTCCTTTGGTTTGCTTTGGTATACCCAAGGTTGTTGTTGTGGGCTCCCCATCCCCCCTCTTGACGCATGGACTTTCCCATGTGTCAATTGACCATAATAAGGGAAAGCCCAGGCCTGTAAGCATGGCTTGCTGTTGCGAGCGCACCAAAAACCTTCTACTTTAATTCTGAAAAACATTGTAGCATACATCATGGTTATGCTTTTTGGGGTTCAATTTTAACGTTTTGTGCCTTAATGAATTCTACTGCTGTCGTACATTTGAACTCTGTCTAACACATTTCTTTAACCTTAAACTTTTCTACTTGTCTATGTTTCTTCAAACCACTTTTCCTGATGACTTTCAAACCTTTCAGATGTAAGAAATGATCACACAATTTATACACAGTCCTAGTTACACATTAGATCTTTCTCTTGTAATATGTGTGAATGCTGTGTCTAGTGCGATACTTTCCGTACACTGCTCTTCTCTCCATCCGCCTGGACACGCCTCCACCTCTCTCTCTGCTTCCTGCCTCATATCCGCATCACAGGCTGTCCTTTGAAGTGCCTGTCCCCACGTCTCTCCCGTCTCTGGGACCCTCCTTTGTCTCAATGTTCAGGCCACTTCAATGTGGCTACACAGGCACCGTGGAGGCCACCACTCTGGTGCTGTTGGTCCTGCTGGACTGTCTCCTTGTGTCGTCCAGCAGACCGGTCCGTAGCTCTTCAGGTGGGCCTCCCATGGTCTGTAACTTCATAAAGTCTGATGTAGAGGAGTCGTGACGTGGGGTATTTGCACTGTATTGGGCCACTGGTCGGGCTGAAAGCAGGAGAAGGAGGAGCGTTGTCCAGGTCCGGATCTATTTGAACAAAACTCGATGCAGATGGGTTATCTTTCTCCCCACCCCTTTCCTTATCTTGTCTTGCCTTCCGTTCTCATCTATCTCTTCTCCTTCCATAACACATACTTCTTCCAATCACTCTCATACGTTCGTCAATTCACCTTGTTGCCATTTTGGCCATAAAACATTAACAAAATATCATAATATAAAAATCTGCATTTTCAATATTAGGCAATACACTTCTGTTGTCCCCGTCACGTTGTCAGTCGGGGGTCAGTCGGGGTTAGTCTGGGTCAGTTGGGGTCATGTCATGGCTGTGTGATATGGTTGACCATTCTACAATAGCCCGTTTTTTTCTATAACCATATATAATAACTATATATAATAACCATATATAATATTACATTTAGCTGATCAGGTCGCGTAAGGCTTGTGAGAACCATACAACAATCATTTGGATGTGGTGCTTGCGTGCGTTGTGTTTGTGTTATGGTGCTCATACCTCCTCCTTGGACCTGGCCTGCTCCTGCGTCCCGTCAATGCGAATGCCCCCCTTCACCTCTGCCTCTTGGATGATTCACAGTCACTTCACGGGAAGGTGCGAACTGCCGGCCGGCCCTTCCATTGTCTTTGTCGATTCTTTTGGGAGAATCGTTGAACCAAGGATCCATGACGCCACAATGAAAGCAGGCCTGCCTCTGTGCTTCCCCACTTTCCTGCGGTCCGCCGGTGCAGTCCAGGTCCGGGTCTACATCTCGGGTGAAATCGAGATAAAAAATTCATACACTCTCTACGCTCTCTGTCCCTGGCTGATTTTTTTTCTCTATCCTGGCCCCAACAACCGTTTAAGCTAAAACGTTTAAGCCCAGTTTATACCAATATTTCACTATGTTTCTCCCGATCTATTATACATTTTTAGATCCATACACACTATTAGTTATTATTTAACAAATTATCTAATATCCCCGAAACCTCCTTGTTACTACACACATATACATATTAATGAATGCCTATTATTATTATTTATCTATATATATAAAACACCAACCGCGCTTCAACGGGTTTCCCTTTTTCCCGTTCCCCTGACAGACTCTAGCTGCCCTTTCTGTTACCTATATATCTTCCTATATATATCGACGGAACCGGAGCTTTACCGTATGTCCCTATAACAGAGTTTCCTTGAACGAGGCCTAAGTTCAGATATAAGTTTACGTTTACCGAAACATTTATATACCGTTCCTGTAACGGATTTTATTTGGAAGCTTTAAACAGTATTGTGATCTCACCTGCTCGAATTATTTTTCCTTTGGATACCGTACTGAATACCCCTACTCCATCCCCCACGGACACCCCCTCCTCGACCCCATTAGTCTGGTTACAGTCACCTGGAGGCGAGGTCGAGCTTTGGGACTGAGACCGAATCCTCAGACCTGACTTGGCAGACACCTAGGGATTTTTCACGTGATCATCAGGTTAGGTATCCCGGACGAGCCCCCAAATTGTCGCGCCAATTTCTCTATCAGAGTTTGCGTCTAAGACAGATGAGATATTTAGATGCAAAAAAGCACACAATACTGTTGACAATAAGTGGTCATATATATTTGTAATAAAAGTACGAACAAAGATACATCACAACATGCATCAACAAACAACATAACAGGCAAACATTACAATAATCTGAGGCCTCAGATGGGAGCTTCTCTTTGCGTGTTACTTCATTCTCTGAAGGTACGCTGGGGAGAAGTCCACTGAGTGTTTGAATCAATGAGTTCTTATTCACTTCGGTTGGCTTCTAGATGGTTCTAACAGTGTGTCTGTGTGTGTGTGTGTGTGTGTGTGTGTGTGTGAGATATTCCCCCAATAAACCAAAAGCCTTTGTGTACCAGATGGTTATCTTTACAACTGAAGCTGCCCTGGATGCCATTGGAGGGGGTAGCGGCCGTGCCATGTAACCCTCTGGCTTCGTTGACGCTAGCCAGGGGGTCGAGGAACAGGCCCATACATCAAAGGATTGCATGGAAGATGATTTACAACACACGGAAAGATAGGAACAGGCAGGCAATTAAAATGCATCACACAACCCTCCAACGTTCACACTTTAAATGACCCAAAAGGAGAGCAGAAGGCAGGCAATATATGCATTACACAAAATAGTAACAAAACTTAAGTTCATAGATAGACCAAAAACGTAACAACATGTAGATTTTCCATCACAACACACACACACACACACACACACACACACACACATTATAATAATTTCCTCCACTCCGTCTGTCTGTACACACACATAGCCTAGCTCGACATTAACCTGTTTTATATTTACTGTTTGCAGATGACTAAGACAGGAAAGCCAGACAGCTACTGGAGGGACCTCTGTATAAAATATGCCCAGGGCCTTTACCGCTTCTCGACTGGCAAACGGCCCCGGGCCAAGAAATGGAAAAAGGCCTTCAGTGCTCCTGTGGCTTCCACAAGGTATGTGAAATTATTTTCCCCTGTGGGTTCCACAAGGTAAGTGAGTTATTTACTAACTGATTGTTTACAGGTTTGCTTGTTTCTTCCTCTGGTGGGCTTCAGTGTTTTTGCAGTAATGCCTGATGTATTTTAACAACTGGAGAAAACTAGTAGTGTAGGATTCTTAGATGTATGTACCATGGCCTCTCTTTGTGCCCCCCCCCCCCCCCCCCCCCCCCCCAGCCAGCAGATCTGTCATCAGGAGCTGGGTCCAGTGAGGCAGGAGTAGTTGAGACGGAGGCAGGGCGAGTCCGAGTCGGCTCAGAGGCAGGAAGAGGAGACACGGATGCAGGGGGAGCCCGGTCCCACACAGAGGCAGAGGCAGGGAGAGGAGACAAAGAGGCAGGGAGAGGAGACAAAGAGGCAGGGAGAAGAGACACAGAGACAAGGAGAGGAGTCACGGTTGCAGGGGGAGCCCGGTCCCACACAGAGGCAGAGGCAGAGAGAGGAGACAAGGAGGCAGGGGCATCAGTGGCAGGACAGGAATTGCAGTGCTACGGGTGCAACCAGCTTGTGGAGGCAGCACATTTTTCAGAGCACCTGTCTGACCACCATACTCAGGAGACGTGTGTCACCTGTGGGGCCAAGGTGCAGGGTACTGTTGGTCTTTTGAACCATATTCAACAGGTCCACTATGCAGGATTCGTTATGCCATCAATGCAAAAGCCAACAGTCCTAACATCGAAGCCAACGCCATCACCACCGAAGCCCACACTACTACCACCGATGCCAACTCCATCTCTGCTCCCTCCTTCAAATAGCTGTGCCACGCCATACCACACTGCAACTCCACCTAAACCAACTCCAGTAGTTTGGAAAGGTTTTCTTCCCGATCAGTTTCGGAAAGTAATCCAACCGGCAGATCAGGTGTGGATTGCCAAGTGTCTATATGAGCATACAGGTCAGCTGAAGCAGAAATTTGAAGCCTGCTGGTTTCACCCCCCACTGGAGCCCAAACCCTCTCGTCCTGAGCCTGGGTGGTACCACCGGCAGAGGCTGTTCATCTGGGCACCCATGAGGATGTGGGGGATTTCCTTAAAATGCCCAAAATGCTCCGGGAAAAATGAACAGCTCCGGTATATACAGAAAGGTCAGGGAGGTGATCGATGTGGATAGCCGCTATTACCTAGTGGGATGGGACTATCCACGTTGCAGCAAGTGTTCGAACCCTTCCCTCTTAGTCTGTCCATGGAGCCAGGATATTCTGTCCCAGTTGGATGTGGCACACAGGAGCCTGTTCCCCGCTGTCCTCACAACCCAGCTGGCTCTGGACAGGAAAGCTGTGACTTTCCTCAAGCCAAGGACCAGTGGAAACAGTTCCTCCTACGTCCAGTCTGCGATGGAAGAAGCGCACAGTGAGGAGTGGGCACGGCAGACCATCCGCTACCTCTCAGACTGTGAGCGGCACAAGAAGATGGCTACCTTCATCCCCTCTGCAGCTGTCTATCTTCCTCCACCAACCTTCAGGCCCCTTCCACTTGCTCAATGGTTTGACGGTCCACTCCAATGACATTCTCAGCCATCTGGATGAGATGAAGGGAGTGATCACTTCTACCTATGGTAGAATTCTGAAAATGGATTCAACAAAGAAGGTTAGCGTAAAAACTATATAAAATATAACATGTATAATTACAAAACAGGAAATTGGTTTACTTCTTAGTACTTGTGTTTGTTTTACAGATCACCAAGAAGCTGGCTGGCGGGATCGGGGACAGTGCTGCATGGATGTCCAATATCGGAAACGAGTTAGGCCAGGTCCTGAACTCTGTTCTGACGTCGGGTGAAGGTGCAGGGTTGGAAGAGTTGTGCCAAGGCGTCGTCACTCGGTACAAGAATGCAGGCCAAGCTGAACCTGAGGCCATCTATGTCGACCGAAACTGCTGCAGCCAGTCAGGTGGGTGAAAATCACACACACACACACACACACACACACACACACACACACACACACACACACACACACACACACACACACACACACACACACACTGTTAGAACCATTTGTTATAAATGTATTGAAGTGGTACAGGCAATTGGGAATTTGCTTAATCATGGTGTAACCACACACAGGGTTAGGTTGGTCTATGTAATTATGTTGTTTTTTACAGGCGTGTCTTCAGTGGCTAAGCTGTTTCACCCATGGCAAACTGCAGTGCGCTTGGACAGCTTCCACTTCATGAGGCGCTTTAACTGCGGCCTCACAACAGAACGCCACCCTCTGTATGGTATTTTCTGTGCCAAGCTTTCCTCCTGCATTTTTGTATGGGACCAGGAGGATGTGCAACGCCTGAAGGAGGCCAAGAGAGAGAGTGGAAGAGCAGCCACAGCGGGCATACTCCCACTGAGGAGCAGCTCATGGCCACCATCAGTCCAGGCGAGCTGAAGAGGCACTGCAGGAGGAGGACCCATGGAGTGGAGGAGATGCGGGGCATGATCTCAGGGCTGCTGGAATCAGTGTGGGAGCTGACGGACACCACAGGGCTGCGTATGGTGAGCCATGACAGCATGCGCCATGTCTGGGAAGTGCAGCAGAAGCACCTGGAGTGCCTCCAAGACCCTGCAGGTGTGGCACTGTACACGAAGGTGGGGACACTCCAGAAGGGCGGCAAAGAGCTGGACGTCCTAAGGTGTGGTAGGGGGTCCTCCTCCCTGGAGAGTTTTCACAGACACCAGTGCGCTTTTATTCCAGGTACATTTGCATCAATACATACTGTATTGTATGTCTTTTTTTAATGTTCTTTTCTGTTAGGACAGAGAATGTGTTGTAATTATTCAAAATAACAAAATGACCACTGTCGGGTATTCATGTGTATTCACTTTACAATAATGGTTGACTAAACATAGTATTTATTGTTCCTTAGGCTGGCGGTGCAATGCTGTTCATACACAGATGTACATGCTGGAGGGAGTATCGAGGTGGAACGTGGGCCGGGCCAAGGAGGCAGTAGATGTGGAGGGGGCCTCAACCCTCAGAAGCTTCGATGTCCGCTTGATGTCCCACCTCAGCAACTTAAGCCAGCGCGTTCTTGGTTCCACTCTGGTGCCAGAGTTCACTCCACCCGGGAAACCTACTAGTCAGAGCAACACTGATTGACCAGAGTATTACATCCCCTCCTCTTTTTCTTAGGCACCCCCCCTATTCAGAGGACATGTATTTCTGTTGCGCGGAGATTGTGCTATTCATGTAAGAGATGGATGTGTGTATGTATGTCCTTTCTTCATCTTTGTGTTTTTACTGGTTACAGGCGAGCGCATAGCAGTGGAGTATTTATTGGCCCAGACCAACAGAGGTGACCTGCTGGCTCCAAATCAGGTCCCTGAGGTCCCCTCGCAGGTACTTGAGGAGGAGGATGAGCCGGATGACACCATCAGCATGACTGACATTCTGTGCCAGTCAGCTGCGATAGGGGCTGGTGATCCTCCAGGTGCTGTGGTGGGTGACGCTGAACCCGGACCCCTCGTCACACAGGTCAATAACACTTTCTATAACACCTTACTCAAAAACACAAAATTTGACCGAAGTAAATGTGGTTACAGGTCTTGAAAATCCCCTTGCAGGTGCAGGTGCATGTCTCTGAAGTCCCCTTGCAGGTGCTTGAGGCGGAGGAGGAGCCAGATGACACCATCAGCATGACTGATCACACAAGTGATCCTCCAGGTGCTGTGGAGGGTGACGATGAACCCGGACCCCTCGTCACACAGGTCAATAACACTTTCTGTAACGCCTTACTCAAAAACACAATATTTAACTGACATAATGTGGTTACATTTTAATAAGATAAATGAATGTAAAATCAGCATTGCTCACATATTAGAAAAAAGAGTGTACATTTATTTGCTTGGTTTTTCTTTTTCTCACTTATCAATTTTCAGACCAGCCAATGTGACTCAAGGGGCGTTGTGGGATGGGATGCGGTTGATAACCTGGCAGGCTACCTAGTTGGCTTGAATCGCACCATCACTGCCTTGCAATTGAAGGAGGAAGCGGACATAGTCCAGCTATATACAGCTCTCCATGACATGGACAAGAAGCATTCAAGGTACAAAATAGTAATTATTTTGTACACCAGAATTAAACATACATTCCATGGAATGAATAAAGAATATGGATGTCTCTTTCACCGTTTAGCTACACCCAGAAGGCTAGAAAGAAAGGACAGGCATCAGGAGGACCATGGAGAGCACCGAGGAGGCCGAGTGGCTCTGCTCCTGGACAGCAGGCGGCAGAGAGATGCTGGACCACAATTTGCTATCATTTTGGTTCAATACAAATCATTGATTAAGAGACAGCACATGTCACTGTGAAAAGTATTTATTAAGTGTTAACTTAATAAATAAAGTTAAATACTTTATTGCAATTCCTATTGACATTGTTACTTGGTTCTTCACGACTTTACATCCTTGTTCACAGTCCAGATCATATCATACTTCTTTCCCACAGACTATACATGACTCACGGCCAAGCAGCCCAGGATCCAGAACACCACAGGGTCAGTGAGTGTGTCTGCCTCAGACTGGCCAAGGTGTTCGAGCAGTCCCGCAACAGGCCCAAGGACACGAGGGGGAAAACCCTGCCCATCCCTCAGTCAATTGTGAGCATTTACAGCCACATTAGACAGCTGCTGGAGGACAGCAGAGTTATCGTGGTCCAGACGGCGCTGGCTCTGGTGCCGGTGAACAACACCACGGTCTCTGCATGGTATGTGTTATTTAATTTACCTTCCCCATACAGCCAAGACAGTATGTAAATATTTAACCTCAAGAAAAACCTCCACCTGCATGCTTGTTAGAAAATATGTAATACACAGTATGTAATAACCTTAGGGAGGGAGGATAGGCTTACACATATAAAATAATGAATGTTTGTCTTGTAGGCTGCTTAGGAGGGACAAGAGGAAGGACAGGAACATGCTGCTGCAGGGCAATGTTCTCCCTCAACAGCTATACCTGGCCAAGGAGCCTCTCCCTTGAACAAACACTCTCCCGGCTGCCCCTGTGCAACATGCACATGAGATGATATTTGAGGAGCCCGAAAACCGTGGGGGGGAAGCTTTCCCCCGCCAGCGCACTCTAGCGGCAAACAAGCCTACTGTCATCTCTCCGCCACCTCCACCTCCCCAGTTCAATCCACAATTTGGGCCAGCTCCTCCTTTTTCATATGCTCCCCCATTTCCCCACTTTCCATTTCCCCATGCTCCTCCTTTTCCGTATGCTCCCCCCTATCCGCACATTCCATTCACCCATGCCCCTCCTATGCCGCATGCTCCCCCATTTCCATCTGCACATGATCCTCCTTTACCTCAGGCTCCTCAATGTCAAGCTCCTCCAGAGTGCCTTCCAGGTGCCCAGCCAAGGCAACGTACCTGGAGGCTGAACAAAGCTGCCCATGAGGATGAGGATCTAATGGCAAGGGGGGAACCGCCACGGAAGAGGCTGACGAAGGAAAAGTACCATTACACCTGCAAGAAGTGTGGCTTGGACAAAAACAAAAAAACCGGACACACCCAGCTGAAGGGGCGGTGGTACTGTCCAGAGTCAGGACAGACCCTGGATGACTGGAGGAAGAGTGTAGGCCTTTAGTCACCATTACTTGTCTCTCTCTCTGTTGTTTGTCGGTCTGTCTCTGTGTTGTTCGTGTCTGTCTCCCTGTCTGATCCCGACCAAGGCCTCGTAAGCCAGGCCGGTAAGTATTATTTTTTTTGGATACGCCCACACCTGCTCCACTAGTTGGGTGTTGCACTGGTGTGTGTGTGTGTGTGTGTGTGTGTGTGTGTGTGTGTGTGTGTGTGTGTGTGTGTGTGTGTGTGTGTGGGGGGGGTTACCTGGATCAGACAGGGGCACAGTATTCTGCTGCGGGGCCAGGGCTGCGGTGCGCTGTGTGTGTGTGTGTGTTGCGCTGTGTGTGTGTGTGTGTGTATTCTGTGTATTCTGTGTTGTCTGTTTGTTACAATAAAGTTCAATCATTTTATTTGAGCCAAGAACAGCCTTCGCGTTTTTATTTAATTTCCTCTTGAATAACAGGACAGTGACAGTGTCATCCATTGAATGTGATTGTGAAAACCAAAGCCAGAATCATTTACATTTACATTTATTCACAAAACCCAACATCTTTGCTGCTCAATTTGAAATTTGTTTTATTCACTTGTGCTGCACAGATGTAGTCTCTCAAATAATTGAGGTTACCATAAAAAAGGAGGAGAAACATGATGGGGGTGTTATTTACAGTTATAGACTGTTAATACTGTTGTAACTTTAAATGTAGCATATGATATTTTGAGTTAATTGTTTGAATATTGTATTATATTCATTTCATCATTTAAAATGCATTCATGTGCATAATTGCATAATAACAGTGTTTTGACTTTGGTGATTTGTATGGAAATAGAGTTTGTGTGTTAAAAATGACTGCGCTACCCAAATGCATTGCATGTATGACGTAAACTTCCGGAATGCGCTACGAGACGAGAGCAAGCGAAGATGCAAGCGATATTGCCACAGCATCGGTACGATTCCCGCAAGAGACATGAAAATTAAAGTGATGATAAACCTTGCAATGGGTGCAGAACTGTGTGTAAACAATGTTGAGAAGATAAGAGTGTAGATAAAAAAATATTTAGTGTACGTTCTCCTCCTTTTTTCCTCCTTTTCTTTCTCTCTTTCCCCCCCTCTTTCCCCTCTCTTTTTCCCTTTTCCCCCCGCCGGGCAGTCCCTTTCGCCCCTTTTTTGGCCGAGTGGTTAAGGCGATGGACTAGAAATCCATTGGGGTCTCCCCGCGCAGGTTCGAATCCTGCCGTCAACGGTACAGGTTATTCAGTGTATGTTTAAGGGACTGTTTAAAGGATCAACAGAAATATGTCATGGTACTGCAGACCTCTTTCGTTGCCTTCCCAATCATTTGCTGAAGCATTTCTCCTGAACTGAGAGGGGTGCTGTGGCTGGGACTGTCATAGTGACTGTCTAGTTCACAGAAGAGGCAGTGTTCTAATCACATCAGTAAGTTGTATAATGTAAGTAACCTACTCAATTGGAATTCCTTTAGCCGCCAGTTCTGATAGCTTAACACATGATCGGGTCACGCTACATGAGACCTTTTTCATTGGTGTCTCAAGTAAACATTACAACAGGGGTACTGTGGCTTAGCTGGTGAAAGCGCCTGTCTTGTAAACAGGAGACCCTGGGTTCAACTCCCAGCAGTACCTACACAATTTGCAACAGCATCATCTGGTGTAGATGTGATAAAAGTGTTTCTTGCAGTTAAAAAAAACGGAATTGTCCTAACTGGCAATCTTGCTTGTGGTTGTAAACTTGCAATCCATCAATGCAATAGACTTTCCATCAATGACAACGGCGGCAGGCAAGCAAAATTCTCTATAAAATGTATGATACCCTAGTGCCAACTGATGACCTATTTGTCCCTTCTATCGTTAAGCAAAGCTTCAGGAATCGGTTTTACAGATGTACAATTGAAGTAACACAGGGGACTTCTCTCAAAGGCGAAGCGTATGCTTCTCATGTAGAAGGCCTGAGGTTCAATGCCTGCCGTCTCCAAGATGTGATCAAAGCTAGCTTCAGTCAATTTGAAGACAATTTCAAAATTAGATCAAGCAAGGCTTAACCTACCCTAAGTGTTCCAGACTCTTCCTGTTCCAAAAAGCCAGAGACTTGGAACTCTAAAAGTGTGTTGTCGTGGCCGAGTGGTTAAGGCGATGGACTAGAAATCCATTGGGGTCTCCCCGCGCAGGTTCGAATCCTGCCGTCAACGGTACAGGTTAATCAGTGTATGTTTAAGGGACTGTTTAAAGGATCAACAGAAATATGTCATGGTACTGCAGACCTCTTTCGTTGCCTTCCCAATCATTTGCTGAAGCATTTCTCCTGAACTGAGAGGGGGCTGTGGCTGTGGCTGGGACTGTCATAGTGACTGTCTAGTTCACAGAAGAGGCAGTGTTCTAATCACATCAGTAAGTTGTATAATGTAAGTAACCTACTCAATTGGAATTCCTTTAGCCGCCAGTTCTGATAGCTTAACACATGATCGGGTCACGCTACATGAGACCTTTTTCATTGGTGTCTCAAGTAAACATTACAACAGGGGTACTGTGGCTTAGCTGGTGAAAGCGCCTGTCTTGTAAACAGGAGACCCTGGGTTCAACTCCCAGCAGTACCTACACAATTTGCAACAGCATCATCTGGTGTAGATGTGATAAAAGTGTTTCTTGCAGTTAAAAAAAACGGAATTGTCCTAACTGGCAATCTTGCTTGTGGTTGTAAACTTGCAATCCATCAATGCAATAGACTTTCCATCAATGACAACGGCGGCAGGCAAGCAAAATTCTCTATAAAATGTATGATACCCTAGTGCCAACTGATGACCTATTTGTCCCTTCTATCGTTAAGCAAAGCTTCAGGAATCGGTTTTACAGATGTACAATTGAAGTAACACAGGGGACTTCTCTCAAAGGCGAAGCGTATGCTTCTCATGTAGAAGGCCTGAGGTTCAATGCCTGCCGTCTCCAAGATGTGATCAAAGCTAGCTTCAGTCAATTTGAAGACAATTTCAAAATTAGATCAAGCAAGGCTTAACCTACCCTAAGTGTTCCAGACTCTTCCTGTTCCAAAAAGCCAGAGACTTGGAACTCTAAAAGTGTGTTGTCGTGGCCGAGTGGTTAAGGCGATGGACTAGAAATCCATTGGGGTCTCCCCTCGCAGGTTCGAATCCTGCCGTCAACGGTACAGGTTAATCAGTGTATGTTTAAGGGACTGTTTAAAGGATCAACAGAAATATGTCATGGTACTGCAGACCTCTTTCGTTGCCTTCCCAATCATTTGCTGAAGCATTTCTCCTGAACTGAGAGGGGGCTGTGGCTGTGGCTGGGACTGTCATAGTGACTGTCTAGTTCACAGAAGAGGCAGTGTTCTAATCACATCAGTAAGTTGTATAATGTAAGTAACCTACTCAATTGGAATTCCATTAGCCGCCAGTTCTGATAGCTTAACACATGATCGGGTCACGCTACATGAGACCTTTTTCATTGGTGTCTCAAGTAAGCATTACAACAGGGGTACTGTGGCTTAGCTGGTGAAAGCGCCTGTCTTGTAAACAGGAGACCCTGGGTTCAACTCCCAGCAGTACCTACACATTTTGCAACAGCATCATCTGGTGTAGATGTGCTAAAAGTGTTTCTTGCAGTTAAAAAAAACGGAATTGTCCTAACTGGCAATCTTGCTTGTGGTTGTAAACTTGCAATCCATCAATGCAATAGACTTTCCATCAATGACAACGGCGGCAGGCAAGCAAAATTCTCTATAAAATGTATGATACCCTAGTGCCAACTGATGACCTATTTGTCCCTTCTATCGTTAAGCAAAGCTTCAGGAATCGGTTTTACAGATGTACAATTGAAGTAACACAGGGGACTTCTCTCAACGGCAAAGCGTATGCTTCTCATGTAGAAGGCCTGAGGTTCAATGCCTGCCGTCTCCAAGATGTGATCAAAGCTAGCTTCATTCAATTTGAAGACAATTTCAAAATTAGATCAAGCAAGGCTTAACCTACCCTAAGTGTTCCAGACTCTTCCTGTTCCAAAAAGCCAGAGACTTGGAACTCTAAAAGTGTGTTGTCGTGGCCGAGTGGTTAAGGCGATGGACTAGAAATCCATTGGGGTCTCCCCGCGCAGGTTCGAATCCTGCCGTCAACGGTACAGGTTAATCTGTGTATGTTTAAGGGTCTGTTTAAAGGATCAACAGAAATATGTCATGGTACTGCAGACCTCTTTCGTTGCCTTCCCAATCATTTGCTGAAGCATTTCTCCTGAACTGAGAGGGGTGCTGTGGCTGGGACTGTCATAGTGACTGTCTAGTTCACAGAAGAGGCAGTGTTCTAATCACATCAGTAAGTTGTATAATGTAAGTAACCTACTCAATTGGAATTCCGTTAGCCGCCAGTTCTGATGGCTTAACACATGATCGGGTCACGCTACATGAGACCTTTTTCATTGGTGTCTCAAGTAAACATTACAACAGGGGTACTGTGGCTTAGCTGGTGAAAGTGCCTGTCTTGTAAACAGGAGACCCTGGGTTCAACTCCCAGCAGTACCTACACATTTTGCAACAGCATCATCTGGTGTAGATGTGATAAAAGTGTTTCTTGCAGTTAAAAAAAACGGAATTGTCCTAACTGGCAATCTTGCTTGTGGTTGTAAACTTAAAATCCATCAATGCAATAGACTTTCCATCAATGACAACGGCGGCAGGCAAGCAAAATTCTCTATAAAATGTATGATACCCTAGTGCCAACTGATGACCTATTTGTCCCTTCTATCGTTAAGCAAAGCTTCAGGAATCGGTTTTACAGATGTACAATTGAAGTAACACAGGGGACTTCTCTCAACGGCAAAGCGTATGCTTCTCATGTAGAAGGCCTGAGGTTCAATGCCTGCCGTCTCCAAGATGTGATCAAAGCTAGCTTCAGTCAATTTGAAGACAATTTCAAAATTAGATCAAGCAAGGCTTAACCTACCCTAAGTGTTCCAGACTCTTCCTGTTCCAAAAAGCCAGAGACTTGGTACTCTAAAAGTGTGTTGTCGTGGCCGAGTGGTTAAGGCGATGGACTAGAAATCCATTGGGGTCTCCCCGCGCAGGTTCGAATCCTGCCGTCAACGGTACAGGTTATTCAGTGTATGTTTAAGGGACTGTTTAAAGGATCAACAGAAATATGTCATGGTACTGCAGACCTCTTTCGTTGCCTTCCCAATCATTTTCTGAAGCATTTCTCCTGAACTGAGAGGGGTGCTGTGGCTGGGACTGTCATAGTGACTGTCTAGTTCACAGAAGAGGCAGTGTTCTAATCACATCAGTAAGTTGTATAATGTAAGTAACCTACTCAATTGGAATTCCTTTAGCCGCCAGTTCTGATAGCTTAACACATGATCGGGTCACGCTACATGAGACCTTTTTCATTGGTGTCTCAAGTAAACATTACAACAGGGGTACTGTGGCTTAGCTGGTGAAAGCGCCTGTCTTGTAAACAGGAGACCCTGGGTTCAACTCCCAGCAGTACCTACACAATTTGCAACAGCATCATCTTGTGTAGATGTGATAAAAGTGTTTCTTGCAGTTAAAAAAAACCGAATTGTCCTAACTGGCAATCTTGCTTGTGGTTGTAAACTTGAAATCCATCAATGCAATAGACTTTCCATCAATGACAACGGCGGCAGGCAAGCAAAATTCTCTATAAAATGTATGATACCCTAGTGCCAACTGATGACCTATTTGTCCCTTCTATCGTTAAGCAAAGCTTCAGGAATCGGTTTTACAGATGTACAATTGAAGTAACACAGGGGACTTCTCTCAACGGCAAAGCGTATGCTTCTCATGTAGAAGGCCTGAGGTTCAATGCCTGCCGTCTCCAAGATGTGATCAAAGCTAGCTTCATTCAATTTGAAGACAATTTCAAAATTAGATCAAGCAAGGCTTAACCTACCCTAAGTGTTCCAGACTCTTCCTGTTCCAAAAAGCCAGAGACTTGGAACTCTAAAAGTGTGTTGTCGTGGCCGAGTGGTTAAGGCGATGGACTAGAAATCCATTGGGGTCTCCCCGCGCAGGTTCGAATCCTGCCGTCAACGGTGCAGGTTAATCTGTGTATGTTTAAGGGACTGTTTAAAGGATCAACAGAAATATGTCATGGTACTGCAGACCTCTTTCGTTGCCTTCCCAATCATTTGCTGAAGCATTTCTCCTGAACTGAGAGGGGTGCTGTGGCTGGGACTGTCATAGTGACTGTCTAGTTCACAGAAGAGGCAGTGTTCTAATCACATCAGTAAGTTGTATAATGTAAGTAACCTACTCAATTGGAATTCCTTTAGCCGCCAGTTCTGATAGCTTAACACATGATCGGGTCACGCTACATGAGACCTTTTTCATTGGTGTCTCAAGTAAACATTGCAACAGGGGTACTGTGGCTTAGCTGGTGAAAGCGCCTGTCTTGTAAACAGGAGACCCTGGGTTCAACTCCCAGCAGTACCTACACATTTTGCAACAGCATCATCTGGTGTAGATGTGATAAAAGTGTTTCTTGCAGTTAAAAAAAACGGAATTGTCCTAACTGGCAATCTTGCTTGTGGTTGTAAACTTAAAATCCATCAATGCAATAGACTTTCCATCAATGACAACGGCGGCAGGCAAGCAAAATTCTCTATAAAATGTATGATACCCTAGTGCCAACTGATGACCTATTTGTCCCTTCTATCGTTAAGCAAAGCTTCAGGAATCGGTTTTACAGATGTACAATTGAAGTAACACAGGGGACTTCTCTCAACGGCAAAGCGTATGCTTCTCATGTAGAAGGCCTGAGGTTCAATGCCTGCCGTCTCCAAGATGTGATCAAAGCTAGCTTCAGTCAATTTGAAGACAATTTCAAAATTAGATCAAGCAAGGCTTAACCTACCCTAAGTGTTCCAGACTCTTCCTGTTCCAAAAAGCCAGAGACTTGGAACTCTAAAAGTGTGTTGTCGTGGCCGAGTGGTTAAGGCGATGGACTAGAAATCCATTGGGGTCTCCCCGCGCAGGTTCGAATCCTGCCGTCAACGGTACAGGTTATTCAGTGTATGTTTAAGGGACTGTTTAAAGGATCAACAGAAATATGTCATGGTACTGCAGACCTCTTTCGTTGCCTTCCCAATCATTTGCTGAAGCATTTCTCCTGAACTGAGAGGGGTGCTGTGGCTGGGACTGTCATAGTGACTGTCTAGTTCACAGAAGAGGCAGTGTTCTAATCACATCAGTAAGTTGTATAATGTAAGTAACCTACTCAATTGGAATTCCTTTAGCCGCCAGTTCTGATAGCTTAACACATGATCGGGTCACGCTACATGAGACCTTTTTCATTGGTGTCTCAAGTAAACATTACAACAGGGGTACTGTGGCTTAGCTGGTGAAAGCGCCTGTTTTGTAAACAGGAGACCCTGGGTTCAACTCCCAGCAGTACCTACACAATTTGCAACAGCATCATCTGGTGTAGATGTGATAAAAGTGTTTCTTGCAGTTAAAAAAAACGGAATTGTCCTAACTGGTAATCTTGCTTGTGGTTGTAAACTTGCAATCCATCAATGCAATAGACTTTCCATCAATGACAACGGCGGCAGGCAAGCAAAATTCTTTATAAAATGTATGATACCCTAGTGCCAACTGATGACCTATTTGTCCCTTCTATCGTTAAGCAAAGCTTCAGGAATCGGTTTTACAGATGTACAATTGAAGTAACACAGGGGACTTCTCTCAACGGCAAAGCGTATGCTTCTCATGTAGAAGGCCTGAGGTTCAATGCCTGCCGTCTCCAAGATGTGATCAAAGCTAGCTTCAGTCAATTTGAAGACAATTTCAAAATTAGATCAAGCAAGGCTTAACCTACCCTAAGTGTTCCAGACTCTTCCTGTTCCAAAAAGCCAGAGACTTGGAACTCTAAAAGTGTGTTGTCGTGGCCGAGTGGTTAAGGCGTTGGACTAGAAATCCATTGGGGTCTCCCCGCGCAGGTTCGAATCCTGCCGTCAACGGTACAGGTTATTCAGTGTATGTTTAAGGGACTGTTTAAAGGATCAACAGAAATATGTCATGGTACTGCAGACCTCTTTCGTTGCCTTCCCAATCATTTGCTGAAGCATTTCTCCTGAACTGAGAGGGGTGCTGTGGCTGGGACTGTCATAGTGACTGTCTAGTTCACAGAAGAGGCAGTGTTCTAATCACATCAGTAAGTTGTTTAATGTAAGTAACCTACTCAATTGGAATTCCTTTAGCCGCCAGTTCTGATAGCTTAACACATGATCGGGTCACGCTACATGAGACCTTTTTCATTGGTGTCTCAAGTAAACATTACAACAGGGGTACTGTGGCTTAGCTGGTGAAAGCGCCTGTCTTGTAAACAGGAGACCCTGGGTTCAACTCCCAGCAGTACCTACACAATTTGCAACAGCATCATCTGGTGTAGATGTGATTAAAGTGTTTCTTGCAGTTAAAAAAAACGGAATTGTCCTAACTGGCAATCTTGCTTGTGGTTGTAAACTTGCAATCCATCAATGCAATAGACTTTCCATCAATGACAACGGCGGCAGGCAAGCAAAATTCTCTATAAAATGTATGATACCCTAGTGCCAACTGATGACCTATTTGTCCCTTCTATCGTTAAGCAAAGCTTCAGGAATCGGTTTTACAGATGTACAATTGAAGTAACACAGGGGACTTCTCTCAAAGGCGAAGCGTATGCTTCTCATGTAGAAGGCCTGAGGTTCAATGCCTGCCGTCTCCAAGATGTGATCAAAGCTAGCTTCAGTCAATTTGAAGACAATTTCAAAATTAGATCAAGCAAGGCTTAACCTACCCTAAGTGTTCCAGACTCTTCCTGTTCCAAAAAGCCAGAGACTTGGAACTCTAAAAGTGTGTTGTCGTGGCCGAGTGGTTAAGGCGATGGACTAGAAATCCATTGGGGTCTCCCCGCGCAGGTTCGAATCCTGCCGTCAACGGTACAGGTTAATCAGTGTATGTTTAAGGGACTGTTTAAAGGATCAACAGAAATATGTCATGGTACTGCAGACCTCTTTCGTTGCCTTCCCAATCATTTGCTGAAGCATTTCTCCTGAACTGAGAGGGGTGTCATAGTGACTGTCTAGTTCACAGAAGAGGCAGTGTTCTAATCACATCAGTAAGTTGTATAATGTAAGTAACCTACTCAATTGGAATTCCTTTAGCCGCCAGTTCTGATAGCTTAACACATGATCGGGTCACGCTACATGAGACCTTTTTCATTGGTGTCTCAAGTAAACATTACAACAGGGGTACTGTGGCTTAGCTGGTGAAAGTGCCTGTCTTGTAAACAGGAGACCCTGGGTTCAACTCCCAGCAGTACCTACACATTTTGCAACAGCATCATCTGGTGTAGATGTGATAAAAGTGTTTCTTGCAGTTAAAAAAAACGGAATTGTCCTAACTGGCAATCTTGCTTGTGGTTGTAAACTTAAAATCCATCAATGCAATAGACTTTCCATCAATGACAACGGCGGCAGGCAAGCAAAATTCTCTATAAAATGTATGATACCCTAGTGCCAACTGATGACCTATTTGTCCCTTCTATCGTTAAGCAAAGCTTCAGGAATCGGTTTTACAGATGTACAATTGAAGTAACACAGGGGACTTCTCTCAAAGGCGAAGCGTATGCTTCTCATGTAGAAGGCCTGAGGTTCAATGCCTGCCGTCTCCAAGATGTGATCAAAGCTAGCTTCAGTCAATTTGAAGACAATTTCAAAATTAGATCAAGCAAGGCTTAACCTACCCTAAGTGTTCCAGACTCTTCCTGTTCCAAAAAGCCAGAGACTTGGAACTCTAATAGTGTGTTGTCGTGGCCGAGTGGTTAAGGCGATGGACTAGAAATCCATTGGGGTCTCCCCGCGCAGGTTCGAATCCTGCCGTCAACGGTACAGGTTAATCAGTGTATGATTAAGGGACTGTTTAAAGGATCAACAGAAATATGTCATGGTACTGCAGACCTCTTTCGTTGCCTTCCCAATCATTTGCTGAAGCATTTCTCCTGAACTGAGAGGGGTGCTGTGGCTGGGACTGTCATAGTGACTGTCTAGTTCACAGAAGAGGCAGTGTTCTAATCACATCAGTAAGTTGTATAATGTAAGTAACCTACTCAATTGGAATTCCTTTAGCCGCCAGTTCTGATAGCTTAACACATGATCGGGTCACGCTACATGAGACCTTTTTCATTGGTGTCTCAAGTAAACATTACAACAGGGGTACTGTGGCTTAGCTGGTGAAAGCGCCTGTCTTGTAAACAGGAGACCCTGGGTTCAACTCCCAGCAGTACCTACACATTTTGCAACAGCATCATCTGGTGTAGATGTGATAAAAGTGTTTCTTGCAGTTAAAAAAAACGGAATTGTCCTAACTGGCAATCTTGCTTGTGGTTGTAAACTTGCAATCCATCAATGCAATAGACTTTCCATCAATGACAACGGCGGCAGGCAAGCAAAATTCTCTATAAAATGTATGATACCCTAGTGCCAACTGATGACCTATTTGTCCCTTCTATCGTTAAGCAAAGCTTCAGGAATCGGTTTTACAGATGTACAATTGAAGTAACACAGGGGACTTCTCTCAACGGCAAAGCGTATGCTTCTCATGTAGAAGGCCTGAGGTTCAATGCCTGCCGTCTCCAAGATGTGATCAAAGCTAGCTTCATTCAATTTGAAGACAATTTCAAAATTAGATCAAGCAAGGCTTAACCTACCCTAAGTGTTCCAGACTCTTCCTGTTCCAAAAAGCCAGAGACTTGGTACTCTAAAAGTGTGTTGTCGTGGCCGAGTGGTTAAGGCGATGGACTAGAAATCCATTGGGGTCTCCCCGCGCAGGTTCGAATCCTGCCGTCAACGGTACAGGTTAATCAGTGTATGTTTAAGGGACTGTTTAAAGGATCAACAGAAATATGTCATGGTACTGCAGACCTCTTTCGTTGCCTTCCCAATCATTTGCTGAAGCATTTCTCCTGAACTGAGAGGGGGCTGTGGCTGTGGCTGGGACTGTCATAGTGACTGTCTAGTTCACAGAAGAGGCAGTGTTCTAATCACATCAGTAAGTTGTATAATGTAAGTAACCTACTCAATTGGAATTCCTTTAGCCGCCAGTTCTGATAGCTTAACACATGATCGGGTCACGCTACATGAGACCTTTTTCATTGGTGTCTCAAGTAAACATTACAACAGGGGTACTGTGGCTTAGCTGGTGAAAGCGCCTGTCTTGTAAACAGGAGACCCTGGGTTCAACTCCCAGCAGTACCTACACAATTTGCAACAGCATCATCTGGTGTAGATGTGATAAAAGTGTTTCTTGCAGTTAAAAAAAACGGAATTGTCCTAACTGGCAATCTTGCTTGTGGTTGTAAACTTGCAATCCATCAATGCAATAGACTTTCCATCAATGACAACGGCGGCAGGCAAGCAAAATTCTCTATAAAATGTATGATACCCTAGTGCCAACTGATGACCTATTTGTCCCTTCTATCGTTAAGCAAAGCTTCAGGAATCGGTTTTACAGATGTACAATTGAAGTAACACAGGGGACTTCTCTCAAAGGCGAAGCGTATGCTTCTCATGTAGAAGGCCTGAGGTTCAATGCCTGCCGTCTCCAAGATGTGATCAAAGCTAGCTTCAGTCAATTTGAAGACAATTTCAAAATTAGATCAAGCAAGGCTTAACCTACCCTAAGTGTTCCAGACTCTTCCTGTTCCAAAAAGCCAGAGACTTGGAACTCTAAAAGTGTGTTGTCGTGGCCGAGTGGTTAAGGCGATGGACTAGAAATCCATTGGGGTCTCCCCTCGCAGGTTCGAATCCTGCCGTCAACGGTACAGGTTAATCAGTGTATGTTTAAGGGACTGTTTAAAGGATCAACAGAAATATGTCATGGTACTGCAGACCTCTTTCGTTGCCTTCCCAATCATTTGCTGAAGCATTTCTCCTGAACTGAGAGGGGGCTGTGGCTGTGGCTGGGACTGTCATAGTGACTGTCTAGTTCACAGAAGAGGCAGTGTTCTAATCACATCAGTAAGTTGTATAATGTAAGTAACCTACTCAATTGGAATTCCATTAGCCGCCAGTTCTGATAGCTTAACACATGATCGGGTCACGCTACATGAGACCTTTTTCATTGGTGTCTCAAGTAAGCATTACAACAGGGGTACTGTGGCTTAGCTGGTGAAAGCGCCTGTCTTGTAAACAGGAGACCCTGGGTTCAACTCCCAGCAGTACCTACACATTTTGCAACAGCATCATCTGGTGTAGATGTGCTAAAAGTGTTTCTTGCAGTTAAAAAAAACGGAATTGTCCTAACTGGCAATCTTGCTTGTGGTTGTAAACTTGCAATCCATCAATGCAATAGACTTTCCATCAATGACAACGGCGGCAGGCAAGCAAAATTCTCTATAAAATGTATGATACCCTAGTGCCAACTGATGACCTATTTGTCCCTTCTATCGTTAAGCAAAGCTTCAGGAATCGGTTTTACAGATGTACAATTGAAGTAACACAGGGGACTTCTCTCAACGGCAAAGCGTATGCTTCTCATGTAGAAGGCCTGAGGTTCAATGCCTGCCGTCTCCAAGATGTGATCAAAGCTAGCTTCATTCAATTTGAAGACAATTTCAAAATTAGATCAAGCAAGGCTTAACCTACCCTAAGTGTTCCAGACTCTTCCTGTTCCAAAAAGCCAGAGACTTGGAACTCTAAAAGTGTGTTGTCGTGGCCGAGTGGTTAAGGCGATGGACTAGAAATCCATTGGGGTCTCCCCGCGCAGGTTCGAATCCTGCCGTCAACGGTACAGGTTAATCTGTGTATGTTTAAGGGTCTGTTTAAAGGATCAACAGAAATATGTCATGGTACTGCAGACCTCTTTCGTTGCCTTCCCAATCATTTGCTGAAGCATTTCTCCTGAACTGAGAGGGGTGCTGTGGCTGGGACTGTCATAGTGACTGTCTAGTTCACAGAAGAGGCAGTGTTCTAATCACATCAGTAAGTTGTATAATGTAAGTAACCTACTCAATTGGAATTCCGTTAGCCGCCAGTTCTGATGGCTTAACACATGATCGGGTCACGCTACATGAGACCTTTTTCATTGGTGTCTCAAGTAAACATTACAACAGGGGTACTGTGGCTTAGCTGGTGAAAGTGCCTGTCTTGTAAACAGGAGACCCTGGGTTCAACTCCCAGCAGTACCTACACATTTTGCAACAGCATCATCTGGTGTAGATGTGATAAAAGTGTTTCTTGCAGTTAAAAAAAACGGAATTGTCCTAACTGGCAATCTTGCTTGTGGTTGTAAACTTAAAATCCATCAATGCAATAGACTTTCCATCAATGACAACGGCGGCAGGCAAGCAAAATTCTCTATAAAATGTATGATACCCTAGTGCCAACTGATGACCTATTTGTCCCTTCTATCGTTAAGCAAAGCTTCAGGAATCGGTTTTACAGATGTACAATTGAAGTAACACAGGGGACTTCTCTCAACGGCAAAGCGTATGCTTCTCATGTAGAAGGCCTGAGGTTCAATGCCTGCCGTCTCCAAGATGTGATCAAAGCTAGCTTCAGTCAATTTGAAGACAATTTCAAAATTAGATCAAGCAAGGCTTAACCTACCCTAAGTGTTCCAGACTCTTCCTGTTCCAAAAAGCCAGAGACTTGGTACTCTAAAAGTGTGTTGTCGTGGCCGAGTGGTTAAGGCGATGGACTAGAAATCCATTGGGGTCTCCCCGCGCAGGTTCGAATCCTGCCGTCAACGGTACAGGTTATTCAGTGTATGTTTAAGGGACTGTTTAAAGGATCAACAGAAATATGTCATGGTACTGCAGACCTCTTTCGTTGCCTTCCCAATCATTTTCTGAAGCATTTCTCCTGAACTGAGAGGGGTGCTGTGGCTGGGACTGTCATAGTGACTGTCTAGTTCACAGAAGAGGCAGTGTTCTAATCACATCAGTAAGTTGTATAATGTAAGTAACCTACTCAATTGGAATTCCTTTAGCCGCCAGTTCTGATAGCTTAACACATGATCGGGTCACGCTACATGAGACCTTTTTCATTGGTGTCTCAAGTAAACATTACAACAGGGGTACTGTGGCTTAGCTGGTGAAAGCGCCTGTCTTGTAAACAGGAGACCCTGGGTTCAACTCCCAGCAGTACCTACACAATTTGCAACAGCATCATCTTGTGTAGATGTGATAAAAGTGTTTCTTGCAGTTAAAAAAAACCGAATTGTCCTAACTGGCAATCTTGCTTGTGGTTGTAAACTTGAAATCCATCAATGCAATAGACTTTCCATCAATGACAACGGCGGCAGGCAAGCAAAATTCTCTATAAAATGTATGATACCCTAGTGCCAACTGATGACCTATTTGTCCCTTCTATCGTTAAGCAAAGCTTCAGGAATCGGTTTTACAGATGTACAATTGAAGTAACACAGGGGACTTCTCTCAACGGCAAAGCGTATGCTTCTCATGTAGAAGGCCTGAGGTTCAATGCCTGCCGTCTCCAAGATGTGATCAAAGCTAGCTTCATTCAATTTGAAGACAATTTCAAAATTAGATCAAGCAAGGCTTAACCTACCCTAAGTGTTCCAGACTCTTCCTGTTCCAAAAAGCCAGAGACTTGGAACTCTAAAAGTGTGTTGTCGTGGCCGAGTGGTTAAGGCGATGGACTAGAAATCCATTGGGGTCTCCCCGCGCAGGTTCGAATCCTGCCGTCAACGGTGCAGGTTAATCTGTGTATGTTTAAGGGACTGTTTAAAGGATCAACAG
Source organism: Gadus macrocephalus (assembly GCF_031168955.1). Lineage (NCBI taxonomy): Eukaryota > Metazoa > Chordata > Actinopteri > Gadiformes > Gadidae > Gadus > Gadus macrocephalus. The sequence continues at coordinate 19,242,453 of NC_082402.1, forward strand.
AAATATGTCATGGTACTGCAGACCTCTTTCGTTGCCTTCCCAATCATTTGCTGAAGCATTTCTCCTGAACTGAGAGGGGTGCTGTGGCTGGGACTGTCATAGTGACTGTCTAGTTCACAGAAGAGGCAGTGTTCTAATCACATCAGTAAGTTGTATAATGTAAGTAACCTACTCAATTGGAATTCCTTTAGCCGCCAGTTCTGATAGCTTAACACATGATCGGGTCACGCTACATGAGACCTTTTTCATTGGTGTCTCAAGTAAACATTGCAACAGGGGTACTGTGGCTTAGCTGGTGAAAGCGCCTGTCTTGTAAACAGGAGACCCTGGGTTCAACTCCCAGCAGTACCTACACATTTTGCAACAGCATCATCTGGTGTAGATGTGATAAAAGTGTTTCTTGCAGTTAAAAAAAACGGAATTGTCCTAACTGGCAATCTTGCTTGTGGTTGTAAACTTAAAATCCATCAATGCAATAGACTTTCCATCAATGACAACGGCGGCAGGCAAGCAAAATTCTCTATAAAATGTATGATACCCTAGTGCCAACTGATGACCTATTTGTCCCTTCTATCGTTAAGCAAAGCTTCAGGAATCGGTTTTACAGATGTACAATTGAAGTAACACAGGGGACTTCTCTCAACGGCAAAGCGTATGCTTCTCATGTAGAAGGCCTGAGGTTCAATGCCTGCCGTCTCCAAGATGTGATCAAAGCTAGCTTCAGTCAATTTGAAGACAATTTCAAAATTAGATCAAGCAAGGCTTAACCTACCCTAAGTGTTCCAGACTCTTCCTGTTCCAAAAAGCCAGAGACTTGGAACTCTAAAAGTGTGTTGTCGTGGCCGAGTGGTTAAGGCGATGGACTAGAAATCCATTGGGGTCTCCCCGCGCAGGTTCGAATCCTGCCGTCAACGGTACAGGTTATTCAGTGTATGTTTAAGGGACTGTTTAAAGGATCAACAGAAATATGTCATGGTACTGCAGACCTCTTTCGTTGCCTTCCCAATCATTTGCTGAAGCATTTCTCCTGAACTGAGAGGGGTGCTGTGGCTGGGACTGTCATAGTGACTGTCTAGTTCACAGAAGAGGCAGTGTTCTAATCACATCAGTAAGTTGTATAATGTAAGTAACCTACTCAATTGGAATTCCTTTAGCCGCCAGTTCTGATAGCTTAACACATGATCGGGTCACGCTACATGAGACCTTTTTCATTGGTGTCTCAAGTAAACATTACAACAGGGGTACTGTGGCTTAGCTGGTGAAAGCGCCTGTTTTGTAAACAGGAGACCCTGGGTTCAACTCCCAGCAGTACCTACACAATTTGCAACAGCATCATCTGGTGTAGATGTGATAAAAGTGTTTCTTGCAGTTAAAAAAAACGGAATTGTCCTAACTGGTAATCTTGCTTGTGGTTGTAAACTTGCAATCCATCAATGCAATAGACTTTCCATCAATGACAACGGCGGCAGGCAAGCAAAATTCTTTATAAAATGTATGATACCCTAGTGCCAACTGATGACCTATTTGTCCCTTCTATCGTTAAGCAAAGCTTCAGGAATCGGTTTTACAGATGTACAATTGAAGTAACACAGGGGACTTCTCTCAACGGCAAAGCGTATGCTTCTCATGTAGAAGGCCTGAGGTTCAATGCCTGCCGTCTCCAAGATGTGATCAAAGCTAGCTTCAGTCAATTTGAAGACAATTTCAAAATTAGATCAAGCAAGGCTTAACCTACCCTAAGTGTTCCAGACTCTTCCTGTTCCAAAAAGCCAGAGACTTGGAACTCTAAAAGTGTGTTGTCGTGGCCGAGTGGTTAAGGCGTTGGACTAGAATTCCATTGGGGTCTCCCCGCGCAGGTTCGAATCCTGCCGTCAACGGTACAGGTTATTCAGTGTATGTTTAAGGGACTGTTTAAAGGATCAACAGAAATATGTCATGGTACTGCAGACCTCTTTCGTTGCCTTCCCAATCATTTGCTGAAGCATTTCTCCTGAACTGAGAGGGGTGCTGTGGCTGGGACTGTCATAGTGACTGTCTAGTTCACAGAAGAGGCAGTGTTCTAATCACATCAGTAAGTTGTTTAATGTAAGTAACCTACTCAATTGGAATTCCTTTAGCCGCCAGTTCTGATAGCTTAACACATGATCGGGTCACGCTACATGAGACCTTTTTCATTGGTGTCTCAAGTAAACATTACAACAGGGGTACTGTGGCTTAGCTGGTGAAAGCGCCTGTCTTGTAAACAGGAGACCCTGGGTTCAACTCCCAGCAGTACCTACACAATTTGCAACAGCATCATCTGGTGTAGATGTGATTAAAGTGTTTCTTGCAGTTAAAAAAAACGGAATTGTCCTAACTGGCAATCTTGCTTGTGGTTGTAAACTTGCAATCCATCAATGCAATAGACTTTCCATCAATGACAACGGCGGCAGGCAAGCAAAATTCTCTATAAAATGTATGATACCCTAGTGCCAACTGATGACCTATTTGTCCCTTCTATCGTTAAGCAAAGCTTCAGGAATCGGTTTTACAGATGTACAATTGAAGTAACACAGGGGACTTCTCTCAAAGGCGAAGCGTATGCTTCTCATGTAGAAGGCCTGAGGTTCAATGCCTGCCGTCTCCAAGATGTGATCAAAGCTAGCTTCAGTCAATTTGAAGACAATTTCAAAATTAGATCAAGCAAGGCTTAACCTACCCTAAGTGTTCCAGACTCTTCCTGTTCCAAAAAGCCAGAGACTTGGAACTCTAAAAGTGTGTTGTCGTGGCCGAGTGGTTAAGGCGATGGACTAGAAATCCATTGGGGTCTCCCCGCGCAGGTTCGAATCCTGCCGTCAACGGTACAGGTTAATCAGTGTATGTTTAAGGGACTGTTTAAAGGATCAACAGAAATATGTCATGGTACTGCAGACCTCTTTCGTTGCCTTCCCAATCATTTGCTGAAGCATTTCTCCTGAACTGAGAGGGGTGTCATAGTGACTGTCTAGTTCACAGAAGAGGCAGTGTTCTAATCACATCAGTAAGTTGTATAATGTAAGTAACCTACTCAATTGGAATTCCTTTAGCCGCCAGTTCTGATAGCTTAACACATGATCGGGTCACGCTACATGAGACCTTTTTCATTGGTGTCTCAAGTAAACATTACAACAGGGGTACTGTGGCTTAGCTGGTGAAAGTGCCTGTCTTGTAAACAGGAGACCCTGGGTTCAACTCCCAGCAGTACCTACACATTTTGCAACAGCATCATCTGGTGTAGATGTGATAAAAGTGTTTCTTGCAGTTAAAAAAAACGGAATTGTCCTAACTGGCAATCTTGCTTGTGGTTGTAAACTTAAAATCCATCAATGCAATAGACTTTCCATCAATGACAACGGCGGCAGGCAAGCAAAATTCTCTATAAAATGTATGATACCCTAGTGCCAACTGATGACCTATTTGTCCCTTCTATCGTTAAGCAAAGCTTCAGGAATCGGTTTTACAGATGTACAATTGAAGTAACACAGGGGACTTCTCTCAAAGGCGAAGCGTATGCTTCTCATGTAGAAGGCCTGAGGTTCAATGCCTGCCGTCTCCAAGATGTGATCAAAGCTAGCTTCAGTCAATTTGAAGACAATTTCAAAATTAGATCAAGCAAGGCTTAACCTACCCTAAGTGTTCCAGACTCTTCCTGTTCCAAAAAGCCAGAGACTTGGAACTCTAAAAGTGTGTTGTCGTGGCCGAGTGGTTAAGGCGATGGACTAGAAATCCATTGGGGTCTCCCCGCGCAGGTTCGAATCCTGCCGTCAACGGTACAGGTTAATCAGTGTATGATTAAGGGACTGTTTAAAGGATCAACAGAAATATGTCATGGTACTGCAGACCTCTTTCGTTGCCTTCCCAATCATTTGCTGAAGCATTTCTCCTGAACTGAGAGGGGTGCTGTGGCTGGGACTGTCATAGTGACTGTCTAGTTCACAGAAGAGGCAGTGTTCTAATCACATCAGTAAGTTGTATAATGTAAGTAACCTACTCAATTGGAATTCCTTTAGCCGCCAGTTCTGATAGCTTAACACATGATCGGGTCACGCTACATGAGACCTTTTTCATTGGTGTCTCAAGTAAACATTACAACAGGGGTACTGTGGCTTAGCTGGTGAAAGCGCCTGTCTTGTAAACAGGAGACCCTGGGTTCAACTCCCAGCAGTACCTACACATTTTGCAACAGCATCATCTGGTGTAGATGTGATAAAAGTGTTTCTTGCAGTTAAAAAAAACGGAATTGTCCTAACTGGCAATCTTGCTTGTGGTTGTAAACTTGCAATCCATCAATGCAATAGACTTTCCATCAATGACAACGGCGGCAGGCAAGCAAAATTCTCTATAAAATGTATGATACCCTAGTGCCAACTGATGACCTATTTGTCCCTTCTATCGTTAAGCAAAGCTTCAGGAATCGGTTTTACAGATGTACAATTGAAGTAACACAGGGGACTTCTCTCAACGGCAAAGCGTATGCTTCTCATGTAGAAGGCCTGAGGTTCAATGCCTGCCGTCTCCAAGATGTGATCAAAGCTAGCTTCATTCAATTTGAAGACAATTTCAAAATTAGATCAAGCAAGGCTTAACCTACCCTAAGTGTTCCAGACTCTTCCTGTTCCAAAAAGCCAGAGACTTGGAACTCTAAAAGTGTGTTGTCGTGGCCGAGTGGTTAAGGCGATGGACTAGAAATCCATTGGGGACTCCCCGCGCAGGTTCGAATCCTGCCGTCAACGGTACCGGTTAATCAGTGTATGTTTAAGGGACTGTTTAAAGGATCAACAGAAATATGTCATGGTACTGCAGACCTCTTTCGTTGCCTTCCCAATCATTTGCTGAAGCATTTCTCCTGAACTGAGAGGGGTGCTGTGGCTGGGACTGTCATAGTGACTGTCTAGTTCACAGAAGAGGCAGTGTTCTAATCACATCAGTAAGTTGTATAATGTAAGTAACCTACTCAATTGGAATTCCTTTAGCCGCCAGTTCTGATAGCTTAACACATGATCGGGTCACGCTACATGAGACCTTTTTCATTGGTGTCTCAAGTAAACATTACAACAGGGGTACTGTGGCTTAGCTGGTGAAAGCGCCTGTCTTGTAAACAGGAGACCCTGGGTTCAACTCCCAGCAGTACCTACACATTTTGCAACAGCATCATCTGGTGTAGATGTGATAAAAGTGTTTCTTGCAGTTAAAAAAAACGGAATTGTCCTAACTGGCAATCTTGCTTGTGGTTGTAAACTTGCAATCCATCAATGCAATAGACTTTCCATCAATGACAACGGCGGCAGGCAAGCAAAATTCTCTATAAAATGTATGATACCCTAGTGCCAACTGATGACCTATTTGTCCCTTCTATCGTTAAGCAAAGCTTCAGGAATCGGTTTTACAGATGTACAATTGAAGTAACACAGGGGACTTCTCTCAACGGCAAAGCGTATGCTTCTCATGTAGAAGGCCTGAGGTTCAATGCCTGCCGTCTCCAAGATGTGATCAAAGCTAGCTTCAGTCAATTTGAAGACAATTTCAAAATTAGATCAAGCAAGGCTTAACCTACCCTAAGTGTTCCAGACTCTTCCTGTTCCAAAAAGCCAGAGACTTGGAACTCTAAAAGTGTGTTGTCGTGGCCGAGTGGTTAAGGCGATGGACCAGAAATCCATTGGGGTCTCCCCGCGCAGGTTCGAATCCTGCCGTCAACGGTACAGGTTAATCAGTGTATGTTTAAGGGACTGTTTAAAGGATCAACAGAAATATGTCATGGTACTGCAGACCTCTTTCGTTGCCTTCCCAATCATTTGCTGAAGCATTTCTCCTGAACTGAGAGGGGTGCTGTGGCTGGGACTGTCATAGTGACTGTCTAGTTCACAGAAGAGGCAGTGTTCTAATCACATCAGTAAGTTGTATAATGTAAGTAACCTACTCAATTGGAATTCCTTTAGCCGCCAGTTCTGATAGCTTAACACATGATCGGGTCACGCTACATGAGACCTTTTTCATTGGTGTCTCAAGTAAGCATTACAACAGGGGTACTGTGGCTTAGCTGGTGAAAGCGCCTGTCTTGTAAACAGGAGACCCTGGGTTCAACTCCCAGCAGTACCTACACATTTTGCAACAGCATCATCTGGTGTAGATGTGATAAAAGTGTTTCTTGCAGTTAAAAAAAACGGAATTGTCCTAACTGGCAATCTTGCTTGTGTTGGGCAAAATAACCTGCTGAGCACATCACATGTACATTATAAATATAGCTAACTCCCACCCTAGCTTGAGGAGCACAACACATGGCAGTCACGTTACAATATAGTCCATTTTTAACACATAACACACACATGAGAACATGGTCAGGTGAAGGCCAGAACCAAGGCCCCATCTCTCCTCCCGGCAAATGGTAAACACTCAGACAATGCACCGTTTCATCCTCAGAACGGGAGGGCCACAAGCAGGAGACTCTGTGAGACTCTCCCCCGTCAGGAGGAACACAAGAAGATATACATGCATACACTAGAGCCTGGGAGGCAAGGTCAACCAAAGACACACAGAACCATACACATCTCAAACGCACACACCTCATCGAGAGGAAGATACAGCATAAGAGTGTATCACACAGGAACTCAGCCCTTCTTCTGCAGCAGACCTTCCACGGAGGCGAAGCTCTGGACGAACCATCAGCGCTGATTAGGGACTTAGACATATTCGATTTCTCACGCTTTATGACTCTGTATAACCGTTGCCACTTTACTTAATAAATCCAAGGTCCTCGTGCCGATAGACTTTATTACCTCTCCGTCTCATTTCATCTGGTCCAGTAACTAGACAGACCGTTTTTTCCCAACAAAGGCTCCGCCCCTGCTAGTCCTGGCAGGATACGCCGAGTCTGCACGTCACCCTGGATCAGTGACGGGGCTTATGCCAAAGATTTACCATGCAAAATATTCCCATGTCGTTATTTAAATAAATCCTGTTCATACTTATCAGTGATCGAGTCTTTATGGGAGAAATGGATGTGCCCAATTTATTGGTGTAATAGGAGTGTTACGTATTTTAAGAATCTAAGCTACCTACACATAGCTCCAATGATGCAGGACCAAACATATAAGCCGTAAATACCATACATAGCCACAAGGGGAGCAAGACCCTACTGAAGACTGTAATAAATACTTTAGCCACAGAAGGCAGCATCACAGACCAGGCGAGAAAATACCGAAGATTATCTCACATCGGTTCCCCCCACTACTTCCGGACCGCGCTGATCAGATCATAACAGCCTACAGACCCACATTGACTTCAGAACTCTCCAGGCAGCGATAGGACATACGTGGGTTTATGTTTTGGATCAGCTGGGAGAATACTCTCGCACGTGCTAAGGCACATCTTCAATCTCTCTTTACTTCAGAGCATCAGTTTACCATACCGAAAATACTTTATACAAATAAAGTCTCTTTAAAGCTATTCCTTTGGATTCGACCCCTCTTTCCCTGAAGAACTTAGCAATTGGTTGACCCCGACGTTCTTGGAAAGATCCGGACCGAGCCTAGCGACCGCGAGGCCGTCGGGAACAGTACAAGCTACTTACAGGCGCCACAACAAAGGTAAACAGAACCTGTTGTCAATGACTAAACTCTGTATAGTTAGATTAGTAACATTAGGTGAATAGCTTGTACTGCGTCCGTCAGGCTGCGGGGACGTGTAATCTCGGACTGGTTTAAATTCATACAGCCGGTTACAAATGGCCTAGAATAAGCTAACAGATTGAAATTAAATAACGAGCTCACGAAGTATAAGGGCTAGGAGTGTGTTTTATATGGGTTTGTAGATAGACTGTATCCAATCCTGATTAGATCTAAATGTTTGTACCAACGTGGGAGACGCATTACCTGTGGTTAAGTGTTATTTATTTGGTGATAAGCTTCGAGTTCAGCCGGGCCACCATAAGGTATATTTATTACCGGCCACAAACTTCTAAACTCTTACGGTGGGGCGAGGAAAGGTCAGGTTTTTAACGTTAATCTAACTTAGTTGCATATTGAACCGGAGGCTTGGCCGTCGTTTGCCAAGGAGTTCAAAACTAATTGATTCCTCACAGCCCGGTTCATGTAACATCTAATGTGCAATTTTGGTTAGTATAGAACGCAGCCGTAGAGGTAGACTTACGCAGTATAACCCATCTGCTATCAAGTGCCTCGCTAACCCGCCGTGGAGACAAACTTGCAGGAATCTCATACTTCTTATAGAGATCCAATACAGTTTGTTTCTACAGCATTTTGGATGTACCACTTGGTATACGATTTAAAAGGACAACGCGTCTTGGAAACGTGCGTTTCCTTTGTTCGTACCTCCACAATCTTTGTAGTAAGAGCCCTTTTTGAAATAAACGCCATTGCTCGTGAGCAACAGGGGGGCTCAACTTAAGTGTTACATCCTCTCTCTCTCTCTCTCTCTCTCTCTTCTGCAAGTACGGTAGGGGCCATCTTGTCTGTTGTTAAGACTGCGTGGTCTCTGACAATAGCAGACCTCTCTCGCTCTCTCTCTCACTTTGACAATCTCTACCTCTCTCTAGAGATATGTTCTCTCTATCTCTCTCCAAGCACACACTTATTGAAGGCAATAAGTGTCATTTTTGACCTGAGTGCTCCTGGCTGTTTGATAAGGCAATGGTAGCCTGCACAAAGGGACCCCCGGTGTGTTATGTCTCTCTGTCTCTGTGTGTAGAAATATGTTCTCTCTCCATAAATATATTCCCTTAAAGATCCATCTGTTTCAAATGATAACAATGTTTTGGCAGCTACTTATTCAGCCAATGGTGCAAGTATAATTGTCACATTTCACTAGTCAATAGCTGGAAGTATTACCATTGTATATTTCATTCCAATATTTGAGGTATTTAGTTTGATTTTGATTTAAATATCAATATCTAGTTCATAACTACAGTTTCCGCACGCTCCTTAAGTGCCCTCATCCTCTACGAATCAACAAATCCATAGCAATAAGTTGAAAACCATCGGTAAAGCAATAGTTTCTGACACATAATATTTTGGCTATAGTTCTGTAACTAATAGACTTCAACATCTATGGGAGAACAATATTTATGTATACATGTGATAAATCTGTAAATCCACTTTGTTTGTACAGACATATTACTTTTGGGCAACCAGGAAGGTTGTTCCACAGTTTCAATATGGGATATTGAAAAGTAATTAACGTTGTACAATCTTGTAACTCCCAATTCCTCGCTCTTTCTCTCTGTCTGCCTGCCTGTCTAAAAGTAGGCCCTCCCTCACCCCTTAAATTCCTTCCCCATCCTTTAGTCCCCATCTCCCACCCCCCCTCATAAAGACCCCCCTCTTCCCCAGAGAATAGAATGAACCCCCACCCTTCCTACATCACCTCTCTCTATCTCTCCCTCTCTGTCGCTATTTTTAACAATGATAACTTCTATTTGTAGTTCCCCCTATCATCCAAGGATCTCATAGGGCTATCTGTGTACATATAAATGTACACACAAGGCAGAAACAGAGTGCATTGAGAACACAAATTGCGGTTAAGTAGTAGCCTTATGTTATAAGGTACCACAGTTTTCAGCCGGACAGATAGAACTCTGAGAAGTTTCTGTAGTCGGCTGATACGTATGTAGTATGCACCGCAGCCATATTTGTAGTTCTTGGTAGTGCCCCCTACTCGTTAACACGAGATTATTCCCAATTACATCTCAACATCTCCAAATGTACCACAAGTATATAACTATTATAAGTCCCAACTAGACGACCCCCAGCGTTCCAAGTAGCCGATCTCTTGCATTTGTACTAAATTTGTTCTCTTTTCTCGTCAGGCCTTGGCAACCCGAGCAGTAATGGATGCCCGACATTCATCATTTTTAATCGTTAACATTACTACAAATATTCTCTTTTCTAATCAGGGAGTGGCAACACAACGACCAGTTGCCCACGATCATCATTTTACTTCTGTGCATAAAATATTAATTCTCTTTTCTCTTTAGGAGGTGGCAACACAAGCATTATAGTTGCCAAACACTCATCTTTTTACTTCTCTGCTTTGATCTTAATTCTTTCTCTCTCCAGGAAATGGCAGTATAAGAACGAATGCCAAACACTGACAGTAATTATTATTATTATTATTTTTTTTTTTTTTTCAGATTGTTGAGCCCTTCTGTCTATTAAACATACGTTTTGTGTAGCAAGACGGGTAGAGAACCAGGCTGGTTCAAATAGACACAGGGTTCAACTGCTAAAATAATATGTCTAATTGATAAATGGTGCACATGGTTTTAAACAGTGCCCAAGGAGGGAGTTAGCTCAACTGCTGTAGACACAATTACAATACGGTTTTTGCGAATATTAAATCTACATGGGTTGAATTCTACTATAATCAGCTACTAAATACGAATAAACACTGCGTGAAATGTTCAAAGGCCAACTATTGCTTCCATTGGAGCGATTGCAATAGATATAATATCATACCACCAATATGCATGCAATATCTTGTATTCAACAATTAGGAAAGCCGGATTCCAGAACCGAAAGAAGTCCTACAAAAGGGCACCAACCCAGGGGTCTTGCATCAACCAGATCCCTGTACGGCAGTTACACAGTGATCTTAAAATAGAAATAATTATCTAGACTCCACATCATGAACGGTTAGCCTTTAAAGTTGTCCATAGCGTGCATACCGCTCGTCCACAGAAGTCCGGGGTTATCCAGGCCTGGGGATTCTTATTAGAAGAGTTCTGGGATAACCTCCAATGAAGGAGTCCCCCCCAATAGAGGATCCTGAGGACAAGCGGTAGAAATGCATAGTTCAACAGACCTGACGAGGTCCAAAATACCAAAATAAGAAAGATTAAAATATATATTTCAAACTATAAAAAACGTTACGGTAACAACAGAAGTATGATGCCTAATATTGAAATGCAGATTTTTAATGTTAAGATATTTGATAATGTTCAAATTTCAGTTTTGTATGTTTGTATTTTCCCATGTGGTCTTGTCACCCTGTTATTCTGCAGGGTCGTTCAAAATCCTTTTAGGTTAGTGGAAATCAGTTCTCACTCTGTTCCTATGTTGTCCTGTGTTGGTTTGGGCCCGTTATCCTTGATCCCCAGAGAAGCGCAGAGACGCAAGTGATAAGGAACGGCCAACCCCATATTTATGACATCTTAAGGAATGATGATTTAGATGACCATGTGGTTAACAAAGGCTTTTGGTTTGTTGTGAGGCAGCTGTCCTCAGCAACACTTCTGAAGGTGTAAGAACTCCTGGCCACTCAGCGGACCTTTCTGCGGACCCTTTAGAAAATGAAGGGCTCCGCAGGAAGAAATCGCATCTGAGGTCTCAAATTGTTGAATAATATGCTTATTTTTAGGTCTGTTGATGCATATTATGATTAATCTGCGTTCGTGCTTTTCTTAAGAATGTGTATATAGAGATAAAATATAAAATGAAAACAAATGGTGGATTCATATACCATGTGTGAATGTCCTCTTGTGTGTGCCAGAGCCACCAAAATAATGGAGGTCACTCGACTGTTACATACACGAGGGGATATTGAAAGCATACCACATATAAAACTAAGATAATTAGAAAATGGTTCATTATAATTAACTTTCAATAACTTTGCTTCACCCAATAACTTCTGAATTTTTCTTTTAGGTTCAGTTTTGTTTTGTTTTAGAATATCACCCTATATTTAATACTCAGATGTGCATAATTGTTGTAGGTTTGAATGACTCTTTATTCTAACTAGTTTAGACGGTTTTGATTGACCTAGCTGAAGGTTCACCAGGTGTCAAGACGTAGGATTGTGGCACTTCCTGGGAGCCTCCGGGCCACACGTTAATCGACTAATCGTTCCTGCAGTGTTCTGAGGTGGTAACGGTGGGGCTCATGGGGAGGCCCCGGGAGAGTTGTCATTCGCGGGCTCACACAGGGAGAAATCGGGTAGGTCGGTAAGTCAGAAGGTTTAATTAATGTATCGATTTGATGTTGACCAACAAAAAACTAGATAATTATAATAATAAATACTGTTCATGTAATGGTATAGTTAGGTCTGGGACCTGCGTAGCTAAAAAAACTGTTTTGGAAATAGTAATGAACGTGTCCGGGACATGTATAGCTATAAAATAAGTCACTTTGCTAAGACATATTCACGTTTGATGTGGCATGCAGAAAGTGGCGATTTAATAAGGCGTATTCACGTTTGATGTGGTATGCGATGTACATAGGAGTGAATCAAAGTGTGGACAACATCAAATGCGAGCAATAGGTAGAATAAATGAAGATTAGGTCATCCAATATACACAGTTAGTGTAGGACAATCGGGTAGTATGACTAAGGTAACTGTTATTATGAGATACGGTTAACACAGAAGTGATATTGAACATGCAAATTTTAACATTGTTATTTCCCTTTTACATCTTTTTGGTTACAGCAACTTGGTTGCACTACGGCGTGGTTAGCTTTGGTTGTCATTCAATGCGCATGGCTGAAGCAATGCGCAAGGAGGGATGTAGTGTGAAATTAAACCAAAGTAGATACTGTAAAACAATTAAAATTAGAATTCATGGAAATATGTTTTTGAACAACTAACTGCTGTACATGAGTTTGTATTTCTGCAATAGAAACAAAAGTTCCAGAACCAGATGCAGACACACCCGGAGCCTACAAACTACCACCACCGAGCAAGGACTAACAGTCACATGAGGAGATCAAATAACAGCAGGATTTGAATCGCTCCGGATGGGTTGGTGGCCAGGGCGCTGGTATGATTACAATCCCTCAGGTTAGAATTGGCAGAGAACTCCGGCATTAATGACCCTTTCACAGGATGGATGGAGAATATGTTTGGGAGGTGGAAAGGCAGAATCCAGTAAGTGCCCGTCGCGGGAATAAATGCAGAGACCGTGTTAATTGTCACCGGCTGCCGTTGTATTCCCTGCGCACGAGGGCTACTGCATCTGCTAATCACCACAGCAGTGGGCGCTACAGAAGTGCCAAGTGCCATCCAGGCTTACATTACCTGAGGGGCCCGACCCTATCCAGCTGTAATATGTAGAATAGTCAACACCTATACTATTCTAGTAGAAGCGCCTGTATATAAGATGATCAATATCCCGGATTTACTTAAATAACAAATTTTAAAAACCATACTAGACTATGTTTGTTATTATATAGTATTGTTTGGTTGCGAGTGCAACCCGTTATTTCTGAATCGCTACATTGATAATGGTACTGTTGATCTTCCTTGAGACGGTTGTTTTACAGGCCACCTGTTACTGACACGACGACGACGGAGAACCTGTTTGGAGGCTCCCATGATGTAGGAGTAACCTCTCTGAGTTGAGCCCTTGACAAGGAGGGACGAGTCTTGGGTTCATGAATTACAGGCCCGACGGCGACAGAAAAAATAAAAATAAAAACAATGACTACGATAATAACAATGCCCAAACCACCCACATGAACCGGCGCACCAATACACGAAGATCACCTAAACCCCCCAAATCCATGCCCAAACCACCCACATGAAGCGGCGCACCAATACACGAAGATCACCTGAACCCCCCAAATCCATGCTTGGCTATCAATCATTTTGAAATTTTAAAATTGTATTATGAATACCAATTTTTACTTTACTTTTGCACATGATGAAAATTGTATGACCTTGTAGCACATGACCAAAAGTATTAGCTCAGGATTTCTATGAATGGTTTTGTTTGTGTGCTGTTTGGCCATGTGATTGTATGATAACAAGATTTATGTTCATTGTTGTATTGTTAAATAATGACCTGTATTCCCAATGAGACCCACAAGGTGAATGCCGTTACAGTGTTATGGTAATCCGTGATGGTTTTTGCTCGGTAAAAACCGAGTTTTCCCACTCGGTTGGTGGTGTTGATGAATTATCCTACTTTGACTATGTTTTCGGTGTGGTAAATGGTGTTTAGGATTTAAAATAATATTGTATGGTCATCTAAGATGACCAAGGAGGGACTGTTACGTATTTTAAGAATCTAAGCTACCTACACATAGCTCCAATGATGCAGGACCAAACATATAAGCCGTAAATACCATACATAGCCACAAGGGGAGCAAGACCCTACTGAAGACTGTAATAAATACTTTAGCCACAGAAGGCAGCATCACAGACCAGGCGAGAAAATACCGAAGATTATCTCACATCGGTTCCCCCCACTACTTCCGGACCGCGCTGATCAGATCATAACAGCCTACAGACCCACATTGACTTCAGAACTCTCCAGGCAGCGATAGGACATACGTGGGTTTATGTTTTGGATCAGCTGGGAGAATACTCTCGCACGTGCTAAGGCACATCTTCAATCTCTCTTTACTTCAGAGCATCAGTTTACCATACCGAAAATACTTTATACAAATAAAGTCTCTTTAAAGCTATTCCTTTGGATTCGACCCCTCTTTCCCTGAAGAACTTAGCAGGAGATACATTAAGACAGCTGCGGACGTTGGTAAACTGCGGTCAAGTGAGCCGCCATTCGTTAATCCGCGGTTGAGCCAGCTGTCTGTCACACAGAATCTTCGTGCGCCTTTACTCTAAACAGCCTTTGGGTGGTATCTCGCAACGTTTTCAAAATAAAACCCTTCACCTACAGCCCAGTTCAGACCAAAGATTCACCTTGCAACGGCTTGCAACTCGCAACTCCTTGCGACTCCTTGCGACGAGACAGGCTGCGACGTTCTAAAACTGGGCCGTTCACACAGGCTGCAACGCGCTGCAACAGGCTGCGACGCTAGGTGGTTGCCCTAGCAACTGTGAACGCTCTGGCACAGCTGAGAGCCGCAACAGCATCATTTGCGTAGGTTAGGTTATATTAGTTAGGTTTGCGATTAGTTAGATTTGCAATTAGTTTTATTTTTATTTTGCTTGAGAGTAGGCTAGAGTTACTGGCCCTCATTTATCAAACGAGCGTACGACAGAAAACGTGCGTAAAATGGACGTACGCTCATTTCAACGTTGAGCTTGGCATTTATCAATTTGATCGTGAGCACAGGCTGCGAGGAAATCTCACGTCAGGTCTGAGCTCGTGTACGCAAGTTTTTTTGGCGCAACATACGGGTATTTCACTGAATAATGCAGCACAAGTAGCCCATGTTTCACATCTGTATTAATTACTAAATAAATTGGAATTAGCCCAGCCGTTCAAACAATTACAATCAAGTCAGGCCTAATTAAAAACAGTATTGCTATGAAAATAATTAGAATGTGACCGGTGAAATGTTTATTCAGCTGTCTATATTAACAGGAGCTTTGCCAAATAGGTGGTCGAGTCTCAGCGATGGCAGATCTGGCTCTGTTAGAGGACCTCAACGCACGTCTAAGACGAGAGAGAGTTTTTCGAGACCGCGCCGATTTTTTTATGGAGAGCGATGAATGGCTCTTGAGTCATTTTCGTCTCCCAAGGCATCTCCTGATGGAGCTATGCAATGCTTTGGAGCCACTGTTAAGGCGAGAAACTAGGCGATCAAACGCAATACCTGTGCCAGTGCAGGTGTGTTCCACCTTGGGGTTTTTGGGCACCGGGAGCTTTCAGAGGGAGATCAGGGACAGGTCTGGTATTTCCCAGCCAAGTATAAGCCGAACCATGCCAGCAGTTTTGGCAGTTATAATGTCCCTCTCCGAACGTTATATTAAATTCACATATAATAACGATCAGCAACCTGGAATCAAACGGGATTTTTATGCTATTGCTAGGTTTCCAAATGTGATTGGTGCGGTTGATTGTACCCATGTGCGTATAGGCCACCATCTATTAATGATTACGCGTACATCAACCGCAAAAGCTACCATTCAGTTAATGTTCAGATTATTTGCGATGCCAGAATGTCAATCCTGAACATGGTAGCCCGATGGCCTGGGGGCACGCACGATTCTTTTATTTTCCAAAATAGCAACGTTAGGCATCGTCTACATCAGGGCGCACTACATGGTCAGAGCCATCTCCTCGGTGAGTTACGCTGCAGTTCTCTTGAAAAACGTTTAAGACATCGCACTAAAAGTTTGATGTGATTCATCTAGGTGACAAAGGCTATGCCCTGAACGAGTACCTAATAACTCCTCTGGCTCATCCGAACACGGATCAGGAGCGCAACTTCAACAGCGCTCACGCGCACAAGGGCAACGGTGGAGCGATGTATAGGCCTACTCAAGGGCAGGTGGATGTCCATCGGGTCAGCGGGGGGAACGTTGCTCTACAGCCCAGAAAAGACCTGCAATATTATTTTAGCATGTGGGGTTCTGCATAATATTGCGCTGGCCTGCAGCCAGATGACCCGATGCCCAGAGATCCCCGGCCACTTTTTCAACTGGCCCGCTTCACAGCCGCAACACGTTTTTTGGTGCTGAGCTTCATGTCGGACCATTTTTTCTTCACCTTATTCGGAATAAAATAACTTTAACGCCATGCAAACAATAGCATATATGTGAAATGTTTTAAGCTGGATAACAGAAATTTTACATTTAATTTATTATTTAATTAATTTAATTAACAAACCTCTTCCGTAGCCCGATGAACATTGGAAACACTATTCACTGCAACATTTATTTCCTTCCATATGGCATTATTTTGCTTGCCTTTAATGCCAGCTTTTAGGCTACCAAACAAAACCAGACGGTTCGCATCCACCAGTGACACGAGCGTCTCCATTTCGGTCTCGGAAAAATTCCTCTCTTTTTTTACCGTTGGACGTTTCTCCATGTCGTAAAAGTTAGGGGCGAGACTTCTGAAGACGTGCATTTATATGGGCGTGTTACAATTACGATCGATCTCAGCCGCCCTATTTATCAACACCAAGATCCTTCGTACGCTGGGATTGGTGTGATACGAAAGTTTCGTGAATCTCACGTGGGTCCTATCGTAAGATGAATCATGCGTTCAGATTTGCGCTAATTTCTATGTTCGTTTGATAAATGAGGGCCACTGTGTCTTGTCATTCTCCGGATATCGGATATTTCAATCTGATATTTTTATGCTGGTACGGACAGTACGGTACCGGGACGGAGTAAGGCCGTGACGTACAAGTTGTTCTGTGCTGTGATTGGCTGAAGAGAAATAGTTAAATCATCGCGTTCTAAAACTGGACCTTGCGATTTGACATGTTCAATCTCTGGCGACTGCTTGCAACTCCTTGCGACTCCTTGCAACTCCTTGCAACTCCTTGCAACGACCCGTTCACACCGCCCCTGCGACGTTCTAAAACCGTCTCGTTGCAAGCCGTTGCAAGGTGAATCTTTGGTCTGACCTGGGCTTACGTGTGTAGATATATAGAAATGTCTTACGGCGGCGTCTAGAACGTCCGCACTTACGGCCATCCTGCCAGTCAGCTGCTCACCCATAACATTGTGTTGGTAGTGGTCCATGTACTTTTTAAATAACGATAACTTGCTACATTTTCAACCGGTTTACCAACGGTTTGGTTTCTTACAAACGTTATTAACGTGGTTATAATATTGTACCTATTTTAGAACATTATTCAATTTTTTTTAGAATCTAACATAATTGTTCAGTATCAAGTATGCAGTGCCGTAACTACATCTCTGACATTTATAACAAAACAAACCGTTTGAAAATTTAGCAAGTTATGGTTATTTAAAAAGTACATGTACATGTACCACTACCAACAGCAGCTGACTGTGGCAAGTTGGCCGCCAGTGCGGACGTTCGACTCCATTGGCCAGCAGAATATGCATATGTGTGTTTTTTAAATGACATTTTCTCAAAATTCGGTATATAGCTCACTTCAAAGTGCTGACATAATGCAATTTGCAAAGGCCAAAATATGCATATGTGGGTTTTTCAAAAGACATTTTCTCATTTTCTATACAGTAATATCACATGGTTCCTTGTGTACAAGTGGTCTGTACAACAGTTAGTATGTTCATATCAGTCAGTGCCTGAACTTATGTGAAATTCGGTCTATAGCTCACTTCAAAGTGCTGACATAATGCAATTAGCAAAGGCGAAAATATGCATAGGCTATGTGAGTTTTTTTTATATATATATATATATATATATATATATATAGCAATATAATTGGGCTTAAAATAAAGTATTTCTCTACACCTTAAAGGGATAGTTCGGAATTTTGGACATAGGGCCTGATTCCCAAGTGAGCATTGGTATTCTATCTCACTGGAGACAGTTTTCAACACATTTCATACAGTCCTTCTAGTTGCAGAGTTCGCTCGTGCTAGGCTAGCGCAAGTCAACGGGCAATGCTAGCCTGCTATTAAAACAGTCTTACCCACTCCACAGTACACCCGAGGTAAATCAATTATAACGACCGACTATAAATATAAATGTCTGTTTATAGAATAATGTTAGAAATAAAACCAACCTTGCATTGCATTGCATTTTGAGGGAATTGCGGGGTCTGAGCAGCAGTGTTTATATTCCTGTACGTAGGCTACGGCAGCGGCGGACTGATACCTAGGTTACCTGCCGCTGTCATTGCTACAAACGCAGAGTACAGTGAACGAAGGAATTCTATAAGCGTATTCAATTAACAAGATATGCCCACGTTTGGAGGAGTTAGCGATGCATCTGCTTTTGAAGACGATTATGAGGAATTTGTTGTATCCAACGAACCGTACATGTACGAGCCGGTGTTTTGATGTCCAAGCCAGCAGCAACATGCCACAGTTGAGTCCTTTCTGGATCTCGCACTGGAAATTGGTGGAAACTTTGTGGTGCCCATCTGTACCGTTTATTTCTACAATTTCTAAAAGCACACTGAACCATCATGTTGCCTAGTCGTTCAATTGCGCTTCTGTCCCACGCTTCTCTGTTTACGTTCTTCTGTCGTGATTCGGTTACAAACCTAACCAGCGCATAGTAAAATTCCGCTTCTGCTGAGAGAGTAGTCCCTCGATGATTCATGCGATGCAAGGTTAGTTTTATTTCTAACATTATTCTATCAACACAGACATTTAAATCTATAGTCTGGCGTTATAATTGATTTACCTCGGGTGTACTGTGGAGTGGGTAAGAGTGTTTTTAATAGCAGGCTAGCATTGCCCGTTGACTTGCGCTAGCCTAGCACGAGCGAACTCTGCAACTAGAAGGACTGTATGAAATGTGTTGAAAACTGTCTCCAGTGATATAGAATACCAATGCTCACTTGGGAATCAGGCCCTATGTCCAAAATTCCGAAATACCCCTTTAATGTTGTTAAAAAATCCTTTTGGCGTTAAAGGCGACGCAATGAAAAATTTGGGTGCACCTAAATTTTCTGCTGGTGCACCTAAAAAAAATAAGTTTGGCGCACCAGTGCAACCAATGCAAAATGTTAGTCTGGAGCCCTGACATGTGGTATTCGGACTGTACGGGGAAGCACACACAAAACACGAATTACGCGAGTCAAACAATGTAAACGATCGTACCGACAGGACATAAACGAATACATTGGACGGGGCGGGTGAATAAAAAACGATAAACAACAGTAAAAGACAAACGTAATACAATGAGGGGATAAAGGGGCAAATAAACCAATAGAAGGTATGGAATAAAGTACGAGCGTCCCAATGAAAGTGCGTCACGTGTCATCATTCCAAGATGGATACCCGGAAGCGGGGGGACCAATCAGACGCCAGGCCAGGTAAACAACCCTGAACGGCTGCAGAAGGAGAAGACACACACAGAGTGAATTGAATAGATTAAATAATGTAAACGATCGTACCAATGGGACATAAACGAGTGCATTAAAACGGGGCAGATGAATAAAAATAATAAACACAACACAATGAGGGGATAAATGAAAAATAATAAACGGATAAATGAATAGATAAATGAATAGAAACTAATGGAAACAACCGAGAGGCAGACGCACACACACACACACGC
Source organism: Gadus macrocephalus (assembly GCF_031168955.1). Lineage (NCBI taxonomy): Eukaryota > Metazoa > Chordata > Actinopteri > Gadiformes > Gadidae > Gadus > Gadus macrocephalus. The sequence goes on from NC_082402.1 coordinate 19,262,347, forward strand.
ACGAGTGGTGCGGGGTCAAGCCAAACGGGGGGGACCTGAGAACGGTGGTGAGGGGGACCAGAAGGGGAACATGGTAAGGGTCAGGGTCACAACGGGGTCAGGGGTCAGAGCCCGGGGAGGGGGACGGTTAAGGTTATGGCCAGGGAGGGGGACGGTCAGGGTTAGGGCCAGATGAGTGAGGGGTCAGGGTTAGGGCCAGATGAGGGAGGGGTTAAGGTAAGGGCCAGGAGAGGGAGGGGTTAAGGTAAGGGCCAGGAGAGGGAGGGGTTAAGGTAAGGGCCAGATGAGGGAGGGGTTAAGGTAAGGGCCAGGAGAGGGAGGGGTTAAGGTAAGGGCCAGGAGAGGGAGGGGTTAAGGTAAGGGCCAGGAGAGGGAGGGGTTAAGGTAAGGGCCAGGAGAGGGAGGGGTTAAGGTAAGGGCCAGATGAGGGAGGGGTTAAGGTAAGGGCCAGGAGAGGGAGGGGTTAAGGTAAGGGCCAGGAGAGGGAGGGGTTAAGGTAAGGGCCAGGGAGGGGGACGGTCAGGGTTAGGGCCAGGGAGGGGGACGGTCAGGGTTAGGGCCAGGGAGGGGGACGGTCAGGGTTAGGGCCAGGAGAGGGAGGGGTTAAGGTAAGGGCCAGGAGAGGGAGGGGTTAGGGTGGACGGTGAAAGGGCGAGGGGCCGTGCGCAAGGGCCGAGGCGAGGGGCACGTCTCAGAAGGAGAGAGGGGGATGGGGGGCACACGAAAACAACAAACACCTACGGCTCGGGGAGGGACACACGGGACCACACGGGAGAAAACAAAACACAACCACAATATACAAGAACCTTAAAATGTATAAAGGGTGAACAGGTGATGGGCAACAACAATAACACACACAACAACACAAATCATGAGCCCTATAGGGCAACGATACGGATGAGGGCGGTGTAGGGTTTGTCGAGGACGGTCTGGCCGGTGTTGGTGGGGAGGGAAGAAGATCAGGAGAGTCGATAGGAGGCACTGGCGGGTTAGGGTTAGGGTTAGGTTCAAGATTAAATGGCATCATCACACAACTCACCTGGATCCCCAACCCAACCCCACACTATGTGAAGACGTCCTGGAGGCATGCTACGGAGAGTTCTCCGTTGATGAGCCCCTCAGCAGTGGAGCAGCCGAACGAGGCTTCCTGGTAAGTGATGCAAGCCTCCTGGCGGTGCTGGCACGTCTGGAGAACATGCGCGTGTGTGTGATCGGCGTGACGACGTCAAAGGTCATCCGGGACCTTCTCGCATTGCTGGCGCGTTTCGTGGACCTCCTGGTGGGCGTGTCCAGGATGGCGCCGTCAGCCGGAGGGTTGAAGGTCAGCTGGGCGCGGTCGGAGTCAAGGGGGGTACCGACGGGGACAGCGTCCCGACGAGCATTGGTCTGGGCAGACCCATTCGGGGGTGTCATGCCGGGAGACGCAGGAGCTGGCTGAAGGGGCGTGGCGAGGGTCCGGAGCCAAGGCAGGACGGAGGTAGGCGTCGTCCTCTGCGGCAGGGGCGCGGCCGGAGGGGGTCTCGAGCCTGCAGCAGGGCGCCCGCGTGTCCTGGCGGAGGCGGTGGCCGTACTGGCGAGCGGCCCAGGAGGCAGCCACTTCAATGTTGCGGCGGCAGGCAGGGTCCGCAAGGCAGGAGAGGTCGCTCACCTTCTGGGCCACCGTGGCCCTGTAGTGGTCTCGCAGGAGGATGGTGGTGGCGTGTCCCCAGTTGCGAGCGTTGCCATCCATGAGGGCAAGGGTCGCGGCGTTAGGGACAGCAGGGCGGAGGGAGGACGTCAAGGAGCCGGTGAGCCTGGCGATGATGAGGAGAGGGTCCGGGCCGGAGGCGTTGTCCAGGTGGTGGGCCGCCTTTATGGCCGCGAAAGATAAGGCGGTTCTTCAGCGCGAAGTCCGGGTCATCGGAACGCGGGGCGTCCGGAGCTAGGGGTCTGGAGCGCGCGGCAGACGTCTCCGGAGGTCTGGGATGTCGTGGAGGGCGGGGTCGGGCACGGGGCCTAGGACCCGGTCTGGAGGGCACCTGGTGGCGTGGTCGTGGAGGGCCGGTAGGTAGGCCTCGGTCACGGGCGTCGGGGCGGAAGTTCTGGCACGCGTTAGCTTCGTGGTAGCTGCGCTCATCTCGTCGTGGCGAAAACGCGGACCGGTAGGCCTGAGGCAGGAAAGCTGGGGGATACGAGGCCGAATCGAAGGGAGACGGGTCCCGGGCGGGTCGTGAGCGGGCTTCCCAGTCACGTGGAGGGGGGTCGCGGGGAACCCAGTCGCGCCCGTAAGGGTCCGCGAATGACGCGTAATTGCGCCTCATGGTATGCGGGGGTCTAAAGGGTAGACTAACCAGAGGGGGGATATCCGATGGGTCCCGGGGTCTATGGTGGCGTCTTCCGTGCTGGACCAGGGTCCAGTCGTCGCGCTGGCTCGGAGCAGGCATCATCAACGGTAGGTTGCGTGAAAGGCGAATGGCGAAAGGTTAAAAACTAATAAAAACACGAGTGGTCCGGTAAAAAGTCTGTTTTTATTTGGGTTTAATTACCGTTTATGCAGGTACGACGTTTCGTCACAATAGTGACTTCATCAGGTACAACAGAGCAAAAGCTAACCGTGAAAAATGTCCATACAATTACAAAAAACGAGCCGCGGTAACAGTGACAGTAGTAGACGCGTACACACACACGTTCCACTGAGACACGTGTCGGGTGAGGGAGAGTGGCTGTGAACTCCGCACGACCCTGAGCCAATCAGAGTCGTGCAGGGGAGGCGGGACTCTGAAGATTGTATCAAAGGTCACGAATGTATCAAAATAGAGAGGCCGTCTCCCAGATGAGGGGGGGGGCAATCAGGTGTCAGGGCAGGTAAACACCGTTCGAATTTGAAAAATGTGTCACACGTCATAGCTAGTGACGGTCGCCCGGAGACGGGGGGACCAATCACAAGCCAGGACGGGTAAACAACACTGAGCCGTGACAATGGGTGATCCCAGCCAGCAGAGGACGCCAAAAAAGCCGATACCTAGTGGCAGTCGGGACACACGGGGAAACACACAAAAAGCGAACCAAATGTAAACGAACGTACCAACAGGACATAAACTAATACATTGGACGGGGCAGGTGAATAAATAACAATAAACAAAATAAAACGCATTAAAATGAGGGGACAAAGGGGCAAATAAACAAAGAAAAAGAATAGAATAACGTGAAAGCGTCACAATACGAATGTGTAACGTGTCACGATTCTAAAATGGCGGCCCGGAAATGGGGGAGCCAATCAAACGCCAGAGCAGAAAAACAAGCCAGAACGGCTGCAATCAAACCCAGCGGACAGCAGAGGACGCCAAACAAACCGGTACCAGGTAGCAGTCGGAATACATGGGGAACTACAAACGGGAACGGGACAGATGAAATAATGCAAACAAACGTACCAAGAGGACATAAACGAATGCATTAAGCGGGGCAGATGAATAAAAACAATAAACACAATACAATAAGGGGATAGATGAAAAATAATAAACGGATAAATGAATAGATAAATGAATAGAAACTAATGGAAACAACCGAGAGGCAGACGCACACACACACACACGCACGAGCGGTGCTGGGTCAGGCCAAACGGGGGGGACCTGAGAACGGTGGTGAGGGGGACCAGAAGGGGAACATGGTAAGGGTCAGGGTCACAACGGGGTCAGGGGTCAGAGCCCGGGGAGGGGGACGGTTAAGGTTAGGGCCAGGGAGGGGGACGGTCAGGGTTAGGGCCAGATGAGTGAGGGGTCAGGGCTGAGAACGGTGGTGAGGGGGACCAGAAGGGGGTTAGGGTCAGGGTTAGGGTCAGTTGCTATGGGCGGTCAGTGGGACCCGACACGTGTCACCTCATCTCTGAGTCGAGTGGTGGTTTCTAAATGCTTTTAAGCTGACTTTCCCGCAAAATTAATCTGTGTGTGTGTGTGTGTGTGTGTGTGTGTGTGTGTGTATGTGTGTGTGTCTGTTCATCCATGGCTTTGTGTCGGGGTAAACCCTGACACGCTTGTCCACGGTGAACGAGTCTGCACAGCTCCTGACGTGTTGGAGGACTATTGATGTGAACCGTTCCAGGTCCTCATGCTCGTATTCCTCCCATCCGGTGTCATGGAGACTGATCTGCAGTGGCGTGGGGTCTGCTGGCCAGGTTTTGGCATTCCTAGTGGTGATGGGAGTACTTTTCCTGATGGGGCTGTACACTGGAATCAGAAGGATGGACACATGTTCTGACTGGCCTAGGTGAGCCAGCGGTCTAGCTATGTTGGCTAGTTTAATGTTGGTATAAACCTTGTCCAGTGTCTTCACTCCCCCCGTGGCACATTTAACGTGCTGGTAGAATTTCTGAAGTACTACCTTTAGATTGGCGTGAATAAAGTCCCCGGCGATCATGCGGACTGCCTCAGGGTCCGTGCTCTGTTGTTTACTGATGACGTCATGTAGCTGAGCCAGTGCTATGTTAGCATCAGCGTCGGGAGGTTTGTAAACAGCTGTGATCAGCATGGCATTGAATTCCCTCGGGAGGTATGTAGGCCGACATTTAACTGTGATATATTCCAACTCTGGGGAACAGTGGGTACTCACAGTTGGAGCTCCAGCTGTCTTTAGTGAAAATGAGTAGGCCGACACCACCTTGTTTCCCACTAGCCTTGATTCTATCAGCTCTGTGAGCTGCACGTCCATCCAGTGCTACTGCAGAGTCGGGAATGGACGCCTGGAGCCAGGTTTCCTTGAAAATGAGCACAAAGCTTGCCTTCACGATGTTGTTAGTTACAACCCACAGTCTCAGTTTGTCCGTCTTGTTAGCGATTGAGCTAACGCTTGAGAGGAAAATACTTGGCAAAGCCGGTTTGTCCGGGCATCTCTTCGTCCTCGCTAACAGTCCTCCCATGCGGCCCCCGTCGTTGCTTACGATCCCCTCGCCGTCGCTTGCGCTTCAGATCCGGGACCGTGAACCGTCTGTCTCCCGGTGTCCGGGCGATGTCTTCGGGTACTCCGTGTTCGCCTAGGTATTCAGCTGAGATGTTACTCTCGCTGTGTGTACCGATCCCTAGCAAGTCGTGTCTGCTGTAGGCTGTGTGTGCACAGCAAATGTCTACTGGTACTAAAACTGAGACAAACATAAAACCGTACATAAATAAACCAGACAAGGCACCATCCGGAGGAGCTCCAAGCCGCGTGTCTATGTGTGCCGCCATCTTGCACATACTTCCTATGAGCTGTGTTCGTAATCTGTGTATAAAGACAAGAGATAGTGATGGATAGAGGATATCTCTCAGATAGCACTTGTTATGCTACCATTACGTCTGCACATTATTATGGCTCCTATTGCACTCCTACCATCCCTGGAGAGGGATCCCTCTTCTGGGTTCCTTCTCCAGCTTCCCTGATATTGGGGGGGGTTTCCCTGCCCTTTGGGGGGCTAGGGTCAAGAAGCGGCCTGTGAAGCCCTTCAGATCTCTGGTCAAGGACATTCTAAACTGTTTGACCTGATGGGGATGTGGTGTTTCAAGGCTGCTCGGACGGTCGGGGAGTTTTCACCTCAGAGCCATCCCACCAAATACAGACATGTTGCCATGGCTGAGAATATATTGTGAAATACACTCAATAATTATTCTGACGACATGGAAAAAAAACACAAGACTACACACACACACACACACACACACACACACACACACGCACACACACACACACACACACACACACACACACACGCACACACACACACACACACACACACACACACACACACACACACACACAGACCACAGATAACAAGGGGTTATCAAAGAGTTTAGCGTCCTGGGGCTCTACGTATCTGGAGACGCAACGGTTCAAAGGAGGAAATGAAGATCTCAAGGTAAAAAAGTTTCTTCATTACTATTACCACATAAGCCTGCAAGCCTGCAAGTATCCATCACAGCTTGCACAACAGCAAAGATGTTTGTGTGTGTGTGTGCGTGTGTTTGTGTGCGTGTGTGTGTCAACATTAACTTTTTATGAGGCCTTTTCCCTCGGATAAGTACATTAACCTTTTACTTGTCAAAGCACAAAAGTCACTTTTACGAGTAAAAATGTGTCATCTTACAATTCAAAAAATGTTCATGTTGTTTGCGAACGCAGAATGCGGAATTCAAAAGAACCAACAGTTGCAATCATTCACACCATGTCAACCACATCACTAAAACAGCCATATCCCTCCTCTCAATCACACCACCTCTGAGCAATGTTTAAATCCTCACTTCTTCTCAATAGACTTTCCATCTTTAAACTGTTCAGGAAGTCCCATAGACCAGTCACTCTTCATGGAGACACAGCTGGGTCCAGGGGAGTCTGCTCTCTGCTGCTGCTCTGGGCTTCACCACAACACAGCTGTTACTCAGACTAATGATGAAGTCATGATATACATCCAAACAGTGTCAACATGGAAATATTTTGGTAAGACTTTACAATAAGGTACGCAAAAACATGTGTAGTTACTGAGGGACGAATGAGTAACGAATGATGAATGACCAGGGCCCTAACTGGAGCCCTAACGGCGCCCTAAGTAACAGTTATTCATTTTTGAGCCGGGTTAGGGGTGGGCGTGGGTGGGGCGCAGTGTGTGTGGTGGCGACCTGATATGTCAGGTGAACACACAGTTCACACACAGTTTTTCTAGAACTGACCACTAGGGGTGTACTCCGAGAAATATGTACACGCATAGATACACACACACACACACACACACACACTTTAAATCCGGTGGAACCTACCCGACGAGGACCTATATGGATTTTGAGGGGTACATTGCCAAGCATGTTAGAATTGTGTTTTCTTTCATTTGCAATGCTTGTGCCTCTGGGGACCTGGACTCAGGTCCTCACCGCACACGAGTTTCCCACGGGTTTGGTGTGCAATCAGGTTCAAGTCCCCACCAAGTAGCCAAACAGATACACCCACACACCCACACATAGACCACAGATAACAAGGGGTTATCAAAGGGTTTAGCGTCCTGTAGCTCTACGTATCTGGAGATGCAGAGGTGCAAAGGAGGAAATGAAGATCTGAAGATAAATAAGTTTCTTCATTACTATTACCATAGAAGCCTGCAAGTCTGCAAGTGTACATAACAGCTTGCAAAACAGCAAAGGTGTGTGTCTGTGTCTGTGTGTGTGTGTGTGTGTGTGTGTGTGTGTGTGTGTGTGTCTGTGTGTGTGTGTGTGTGTGTGTGTGTTTGTGTGTGCGTGTGTGTGTGTATGTGTGTGTGTGTCAACATTTAGTTTTTTATGAGGCCATTTCCCTCGCATAAGTACAATTACCTTTTACTTGTCAAGGCACAAAAATCACTTTTCCGAGGAAAAATTTGTCATCTTACAATTCAATAATTGTTCATGTTTGCGAACTGAGAATGCAGAAGATGAACCAGATGAACCAACAGTTGCAATCATTCACACCATGTCAACCACATCACTAAAACAGCCCTATCCCTCCTCTCAATCACACCACCTCTGAGCAATGTTTAAATCCTCACTTCTTCTCAATAGACTTTCCATCTTTAAACTGTTCAGGAAGTCCCATAGACCAGTCACTCTTCATGGAGACACAGCTGGGTCCAGGGGAGTCTGCTCTCTGCTGCTGCTCTGGGCTTCACCACAACACAGCTGTTACTCAGACTAATGATGAAGTCATGATATACATCCTAACAGTGTCACAAACATAGAAACGTTTTGGTAAGACTTTACAATAAGGTACGTAAAAACGTGGGTAGTTACTGAGGAACGAATGAGGAACGAATGATGAACGACCAGGGCCCTAACTGGGGCCCTAACGGCGCCCTAAGTGGCGGTTACTCAGTAACTACTGAGGAGTTACTGGTAAACAGACTAGGGGATACTGTATTCGTTACTGAGTAACGAATGATGAACAACTGGGGCCCTAACTGGGGCCCTAAGTGACAGTTATTCAGTAACTACTGAGGAGTTATGAATCATTCTTTACTTATTCGTTCCACAGTAACTACCCAATTTTTTGCGTACCTTGTTTTAAAGTGTTACCCACACACACACACGCACACATGCAGACACACACACACACACACACACATACACACACACACACACACACACACACACACACACACACACACACACACACACACACACACACACAGGAGTGAATGATTGAAATTCAACATAAACGTGGTTTGCGTGGATGTTAATTCCCTGTGAGCAGAAGAGATAGGCTTCACAGAAATGATACGAATCAGAGTTAACATCAAGTACTGGAACAACCCGTATTGCTTTTAGACCATACACACAACGCCTCTCTCTCTCACACTCACTCACTCAATGACAAAGTTGTGATAGAAAAGTTGAAAAGCTGTCTGCTATATGTTTTATCTTTATATTCAATTTAAAAAATATCTTGTGGTTTGTGTGTGTTTGTGTTTGCATGCGTCCGTGAGTCAAATGAAGACATCCGATAAAAGTAGAAGAAAAACACTGTCACTTCATGATTGGTCAGAATTAAAACATGTGACGTGTTTTTTCAGATGATATAGCAGAGCTGACTCCTGAGAGCAGACATATTGGAAGCTGTCAGGGAGGAACCCTGGTAACCATCTCTGAACCGGACCCTGGACTCTCTGAGGAACCTGAGGACATGCCTTTGGACCGGGAGGAGACCGGGAAGAGAAGATTTGGTAGGTGCCCTTTTGAGAGGATTTAAAATAAATAATTCAGTAAAAGAATGTTTTCAACGGCATACATTTAAAATGTACTTTTAGAAAACGTTTTTAGCCAAAGGGTCCGACCTGATGAACCAGTGACCGTATATATTTATTCTAAATAAAGATGTGTGCGTTTGAGACAAAAAGCTCACGTTAACCTAACTTGACTTGTGATTATGCCCATGAGAAACTGACTATTGATAGGCATCTCAAGTATACGTGGAACAGAGTGCAGAGTAACTTTAGGGAGCAGAACACAAGTTTAGTTTTCTCAAGACTTATTATTAATGGTAGTGCCACGTGACATTAGAGTGACAATGGTTAATTTAATCAAGAATTATGTATTTTAATAATGGCTTCTCATTTAACTGAAGTGATATCAGGTGTACTTATGAATTTAACATAATTCTATAAAATTTGTCATTAATATGAACATATCTTAAATTATCCCACGATACATGTCCTTGTGTTTTCTGCGTGGGCCGATGTGAAAGACCCTGGCAACACGCAGGCCACATGTTGTCCCCCCTCCATTACTGTGTGTATACGTATGTAATTCTGTGTGCATTACTGTATAACTATGTGCACGTATATGTCAATAATGAGGGAATAATAACATGTATGCTAGAGACCAGTACTTGCTCTGCTTAAGTGTGTTCTAAACACGAGAGCCACAGTACCAGTCATCCCTTACTGAGGTGTTCTCAGTAGAGGTCTTCAGGTGTTTCTTCAAGACGGGGAGGGATTCTGCAGACCGTAGGGAGTCTGGACTGTGAATGACAGCCACGCAGTATGAATATATCAGTGTGTACATTACTCTGTGTGTCCGTGTGCGTGTGCTTGAGTGCGTTCGTGAGTCTGTGGGCAGTAGAAGAAAAACATTTCCTTACACTGATGGTATCAGAGTGCAAGCTGATAATTGGTCAGAATGATCACAAGTGACGTTGTTTTTCCAGCTGGTAGAGCAAAGAAGAAGACTAAGTCCAGACGCCGTGGAAGCCGTCAGAGAGTAACAATGGTCACCATCTCTGAACCGGACCCTGGACTCTCTCAGGAACCTGAGGACACGTCTTTGGACCGGGAGGAGACCAGGAAGAGAAGATTTGGTAGGTGCCCCTTTATAGAGAATTTAAAAGAAATAATCCAGTCCAAAACAATGATCCAAAAAAGTATGATTTCCTCCAAATACATTTAAGATTTATGTTTATAAAACTTGTTTAGCCGAAGTGACCGTGTGTGTGTGTGTGTGTGTGTGTGTGTGTGTGTGTGTGTGTGTGTGTGTGTCCTACTCCTGAACAGCTCTATGGTTTCACATCACTGTCATTGTGAGCATCGGACTGCTGAGTATTCTCCTCATCTCCCTGCGCTTCAGTGAGTCTAAATCCTATCCTCCTGAATAGAATTACAATACAGTAATCATATAATTGATTGTATTAACAGCAATGATAATGTTAAATATTGTTTTTGTTAGATTTAGTGATAATAATAGGGTTAGCACACATACACCGCACGCACACCCATAAACACAGCATACACACACACAAACAATCCACACACACGTGCACAAACACACACGCACATGCACACACACTGCACACACGGGCGTGCTGATGCAGGCGTTTCAAGACAAATGCAGCGCAGGACACCGCCTACACACACACCACACACACATGCACACGCACACACATGCACGTGCATACACACACTGCACACACGTGGATGCAGATGTTTCAAAACAATGGAAAGAATGAGATAACAGCCCCGCCGTCGACACACTCTCCCACCTGAGCTTTATGTCCATCAAAGACACTTTTTTGCAAAACCTTATTTTTTCTTTAAACATTCTCCATCTCCTTGAGCCTCCAGAAATGTCTTGTGATATTGAAATCCCCCCTCCCCCCTGCCGACTGTTTTAGTTGTTTTATTTTTCTTATGTTTTATGTGTAGGCTATGTGTGACTGTAGGCTACTGCTGCTTGTCTTGGCCAGATCACTTGAAGAGATGTTTAATCTCAATGACGCATTCTTCTGTTAACAAAAAAAAACCATCTCTCACGTCAGGTAGCCAATGTACAATCTGTAATCTAGCCCTCACACCCCCCCCCCCCCCCCTCACCCTCCCCCCCCCCACACAAGCCCATGCTTTAGTTCACTATAGTTAGGTAGGTTGCTGCCTTAGCTGTTGTAACATGAACACATTTTTCAGCTGTTTGTTATTATTATTTCCAACTAACCAATAGTAGTTGCCATGCATTTTTTTTTAGTATCAATGCACTTTGAGCCCTGAATAACAGTAAAAGCTATTGAATGATTGATTTGCATGCATAGTCTACTACACTTTCCACAATTACCCCTGTAACCCAACAGTTAGCTGAACATGATATGGTCCCGTCCTTCCACTCCCTGTTTTCTCACCCTGTTTAAACAAGAAATCAACTGCATTTGTCCCAGTGTTTGTGCTATGGGAAATTAAAGGTCCCATGGCATGCTATTTCATGGATGGTTTAATATAGGTATTAGTGATCCCCCGCCGCCCCCCTTCCGCTTGCCTCTTCTGACACACATACATAACCTCTATGACTCTGACTCTCAGCAGCAAGTTGACGTGAGGGCGCCCAAGCGCCCACTCCACCAACTTTGACATGGAAATGAGCGGCGGTAGTATAGAGATATGGCGACATTTATTTTTTTATTTTTTTATTTTTTTTGGAGGGCGCTCGCTCGTGTGCGCCCTCACATAGATTGCGCCCTGGGCGGTCGCCCACATTGCCCATAGCAAAAACCGGCCCTGAGCGGTGGTATCTAATAAATCGCGGTCTAATCAATACTTCATTCACTGCCTCTTCCATGGTCATTACGATATTATGGACCGACTGCGTCTGGTTCTCCGCCGTCCCTCCCTCTTCCACAACAGGTAAAGACATGCTACGGTGGTTATCTCGGCCGTGGTTGACAATGAATTGGCATGAAGCTCCGTTGGCGGGCAAAAAATGCTTGCTTCATAACGCAGAGAGGAAATTATTATGCTTGCTTCATTACGTACTAGCTGAACCTAAATGTTATACGTTGTAACATTATAGGCAAAGTGTTATTATATTATGTGCTCAGAAATGTGTTACATTATCGACTGGGGTTTCCACATTATAGCTATGGGTTTAATTACAACTCGAGGCTGAGCGTGCAATGCGCACGCTCAACCTGTAATAATAGCAATATGAATAATTGAATAATTGTAACAATAGCAACGATAATGATATTGATAACTGTAGTTATTGCTATTTTAATTAGTATTAATATTATGGACTTTGTGTTTGGTTGGCTGTGGGTCCTGTGATGCTTAGAGACGATGTCGTTCTGTTTTAGAGCTCATATCTTCTGTATTCCTCTGTCCTGTCCTAGACTCACCGTCACCCTGGAAAGAGGGGAGAGAGCACTTACTGGATGAACTCGGTGAGGGTTTTATCCAAGTTATTAAATCAATCGCGTCATTAACATTAATTTCAAAAACACCCTCTGCTTCTGTGATTCATATTGTGGTCTACTAAGGTCAGGTTTCTATTGTCGTCTATTGAGGTCATGCTTCTATGTGGTCTGTTAAGGTCAGGTCTCAGGGTTGTGTGTACGTAACGAAGACCGTAAGATAAGCAGTTCTCTGTTTGTTCAGGATGTTCTTTTACATTCAACAGATGAATTGACACTTCAGGGCTGGATGCTTCACGACAAGAGTCTCTACCGTGTTTCTACTACTAAGAAGGGCTGGAGGGCCAGTAGAGAAGACTGTCAGAAGAGAAAGGCAGACCTGGTGGTCATCAACAGCAGAGAAGAACTGGTGCGTGTGTGTGTGTGTGTGTGTGTGTGTATGTGTGTGTGTGTGTGTGTGTGTGTGTGTGTGTGTGTGTGTGTGTGTGTGTGTGTGTGTGTGTGTGTGTGTGTGTGTGTGTGTGTGTGTGTGTGTGTGTGTGAGCGTGCGTGTGGGAGAGACCAATTGTTTTTGTGAGTGAGTGAGTGATTAAGAAAGAGAGAGAGAGAGAGAGAGATGGAGAGAGATGGAGGGAGAGAGATGGAGAGAGAGAGAGCAACATTGTGTGAGAGAGATTGTGTGTGTGTGTGTGTGTGTGTGTGTGTGGTGTGTGTGTGTCTGCGTGTGTGTGTGGGTATGTGTGTGTGTGTGTGTGGTGTGTGTGTCTGTGGTGTGTGTGTGTGTGTGTGTGTGTGTGTGTTCATCTGTGTTGCATAACAACAGATGCAATTAACTTTGGAAACAGGCGTTTGTCAGCAGATTGATGGATACTTCCTGGATTGGACTGAGTGATCGAGAGAAAGAGGGGACCCACAAGTGGGTGGATGGTACCCCCATGACCTCAAGGTAAGGCTGAAGACTCTGTTCAGCAGCATCTCTTCTCTGAGAGTGACAGACTGACCTCCACTGTCTCCTCCTCGTGGTTCTCAGTTGGAGACACGTTAAACCACGCGATGACGGCGGAGCAAGAGACTGCGTCGTAGCAGGGGAGGACGGCTGGTCTGAAGAACCGTGTAACAGACTGCACCACTGGATCTGTGAGAAGGTCCTAGACCTGGATCATCTGGAGGCTGAGCGGAACAAAGAGGGTCCGTAGACTTTGTTTGTGTTCATGAGTGGAGAACGGTTCCTCCTTTCTGTTCTCTGTGCCGTAGATACAGTAAATACACTCTTTAAGAGTTAAAAGGTTGTTGGATGTGTTTAGGTCTACAAAGGTCAGGTTTATATTGTGGTCTACTGAGGTCAGGTTTCTATTGTGGTCTACTGAGGTCAGGTTTCTATTGTGGTCTACTGAGGTCAGGTTTCTATTGTGGTCTACTGAGGTCAGGTTTCTATTGTGGTCTCCTAAGGTCAGATCACAAGGTTCAACCCTTTCTGGGTTCACCTGCACAAGTTTCTATTGGAGCTGCTGAACAGTTTGGCGTTCTTCTCTTCAAGCTCCTCCCCTGACCCGTTAACCTCTTCGTGGAGTGACTTCCCCTCCCTGGGTAATCTTTGTAGACACTGCTGTGATACTCATCATGTATGAAAAGGCAGGTGAGAATACTGGTTGTCAATCCCCTGGATCGCCCTCTAGTGGACAGGTGTTAGGAGAGAGTGAAGGGAGTGTCTGACGCTGCATCTCTAGATCCGTGTTGTAGACATTCACTCCTCTCCTCCTGGTTTCTTCAGGTTCAGTGATGCCCACGGAGGAGGAGGAGGAGGCCCCCAGCATCACAGAGTTCCACTCCTCTACCCACGTGTTGCCCGTGGGCCAAACGGCCCGCTACACCTGCCACGCCGGCGGCACGCCGGAGCCCACAGTAGAGTGGCTCCACAACGGCAGGCCCCTGGAGAGGGACGGCACAGACGATCAATCAGAGGCCTGGGTGGAGAGGGGCTTCCTCTTCGTCAGAGGTGGGAGGTACAGCATGAACACGGTCTGCTGCATGGCGAGCAACAGTGCTGGCACGGCCAATCACAGCGCTGAGCTGCTTGTCTTTGGTAAGTCCTGGATCCAAGGAGAGATGTTTGTTGTTGATGTAGCAATAGTGTAACTATCATCACATGACCCCCCCCCCCCACACACATGTCATGTTCAGGAGAACAGTACTAGTGATGAATGAGTGTATTCATAACACTGTTGTTGATGTTTTCATAACATTGTTGTTGATGTTTTCATAATATTGTTGTTGATGTGTTCATAACGTTATTGTTGAGGTGTGTGTATCTATGAATGTATACATATGTATATGTATGTATGTGTTCATATCTATGTATATGTACACAGAGCGCAGGAGAACAGTACTAGTGATGATGATGATGATGAGGATGAAGAGCGGTTCAGCAGCTCTTCATGTCTGGTTCTCCCTCAGATGCCTGTGACCTCACACTGGACCCCAACACGGCCCACAGAGAACTCTCTCTGTCTGAGGACAACAGGAAGGTGACGCTGGTTGATGAGGACCAGTCGTATCCGGATCACCCAGACAGATTTGACTCCATGCTCCAGGTGTTGGGTAGAGAGGCTCTGACTGGCCGCTGTTACTGGGAGGTAGAGAGGGAAGGAGGGGTTTATATAGGAGTGACATACAGAGGAATCACAAGGAGAGGATGGGCTGGTGACAGCCTGCTTGGACAGAACAACAAGTCCTGGAGTCTTGATTGTTCTGATGATCGTTACTCTGCCCGGTACAACGGTACAGGGACAGCCCTCCCTCTCGCCCCCGCTGGCTCCACCAGAGTAGGAGTGTATCTGGACCGGCCTGCTGGCTCTCTGTCCTTCTACAGAGTGTCCCCAGGTGGAGGAGGGTCCTCAGACACACTGACACACCTCCACACCTTCTGGTCCTCCTTCACCCAGGAGGACCTCCTCCCGGGGGTGGGGGTATTGTGGGGGGGGTCCTCAGCCTCTCTGTGTCGGTTGTAGAAAAACAAAACGGGCGCAGGACACCTCGCCAGGGCATTAAAAAAAAGTAAAAAAGTAAAAAAACAAACAGGTAAAAAAACAGCTGCGACTTTTTTTAGTTGTAGAAAAACAAAACGGGCTCAGAGGGGTGTCAGCGGGGGGGTTACCTCAGAGGGGGGTCAGCGGGGGGGGTTACCTCAGAGGGGGGTCAGCGGGGGGGTTACCTCAGAGGGGGGTCAGCGGGGGGGTTACCTCAGAGGGGGGTCAGCGGGGGGGTTACCTCAGAGGGGGGTCAGCGGGGGGGTTACCTCAGAGGGGGGTCAGCGGGGGGGTTACCTCAGAGGGGGGTCAGCGGGGGGGTTACCTCAGAGGGGGGTCAGCGGGGGGGTTACCTCAGAGGGGGGTCAGCGGGGGGGTTACCTCAGAGGGGGGTCAGCGGGGGGGTTACCTCAGAGGGGGGTCAGCGGGGGGGTTACCTCAGAGGGGGGTCAGCGGGGGGGTTACCTCAGAGGGGGGTCAGCGGGGGGGTTACCTCAGACCCAGTGTGGTACAAAAAAGAAGTGCAGCCCCCTCCGCCCCGGCACACGCACGCACGCACACACACACACACACACACACACACACACACACACACACACACTCTGCGGGGCCTCTGTGGGGCCTCTGTGGGGCCTCTGTGGGGGGGGGGGGGCAGACTAAGTGTAGTAAAAAGAAAAAGTGCAGCCCCCTCCGCCCTGCCGCGCACACAAACGAACACACACACACACACACACACACACACACACACACACACACACACACACACACACACACACACACACACACACACACACACACACTCTGCGGGGCCTCTGTGGGGGGGGGGGGGGGGGGGCAGACTAAGTGTAGTAAAAAAAAAAAGTGCAGCCCCCTCCGCCCCGCCGCGCACACAAACGAACACACACACACACACACACACACACACACACGTTCACACACACATAAAAAAGTCTGTCTCTCCCTCTCTCTCTCCCTCTCTCTCTCTCTCTCTCTCTCTCTCTCTCTCTTTCTCTCTCTTTCTCTCTCTCTCTCTTTCTCCCCCTCTCTCTCTCTCTCTCTCTCTCTCTCTCTCTCTCTCTCTCTCTCCCTCTCCCTCTTTCTCTCTCTCTCTCTCTCTCTCTTCTTTAAAGTATAGCATGATAAACCATGAAAAGGCTTTTAAGATCTCCCATAGTTAGATAAGCACATTTATTATTTGAAATGTGTATAAAATACCTATTGATGGTAAATCTTTGTATATTTTCAGACTTCAGTTTAAGTCTTAAGGGCTCTTATATCATCATTTTTGTCATAATCCTGATTTGCGACCTGATTTAAAGCAGATGTTATTTTGTATTCATAATAACCAAGATGTCTATGGGATAATGTTGCATGTTGTAAATGACTTTAAACTGAATCTTGATTTTTTGTGTTCTGTTGGGAACCAAGCGGTCGCAGAACATGTTCAGTTATTAAAGATACATGCTCACCTGTTGATGATTTGTAAAGTCTGCTGCTTCTATTGTTTTAGTCCTTAGTTTAGTTTATTGTGTACGGTAAGGGACTATTTTTCTGTCTTATTTGTTAATGAAGCATAATTGCAATAAACAACTCATTGGATCCAACTGAATGTTCTCGTGTGTTTAGCCGATGATTTCTCGTTGTATTAGTTAATAATGCTTCCATAAGTGCCTTAAGAAAAATTATTAATAGAACAACAAATGTTTTTCCGAGATTATTCTTGGACCTCCTCCCTGGGTTTTGGTTTGGGTGGGGGTGGTTTTGGGGGGGGGTACCCTCCACCTCCAGTGGAGGGTACTACATGGTGCCATCGCCTCAAATACTTTTATCTCGGTTTTAAATACTGCTGTTTCAAACACATGTCCGTTCTGTGGCCTACGGGAGACAGTTTTCCATATTTTTACTGAGTGCCCGAGACTCACTGTTTTTTTCTCTCTTTTAACTTTGGTTTTTAGTCTGTTGAATGTGTTTTTCTGAAAAAGTTTTTATCTTTGGTGCTGGATACAAAAAAAGTAATATTTTAAGTGGCAGCTAGTAAATTATCTCTTAGGAGATGCGAAAATGGCCGTGTACATCAGCCGGAGAAATAAGGTGGAGGGCAGAGCAGGGCATGAGGCCCCTCCTGTGTTCCTCTGTAACGTCAGAGCCAGAGTCTGGCTGGAGTATACGTTTTATAAGGCGTTTGGGGATGTAGATGCTTTTAAACAGCGCCGGTGTTACAATAATATTATTTGCTTTGTTGAAAATGATGAGTTGCACTTTGCAAAGGATTTTGTTGGATAAACCAACAATTTTTAAAGACTGAACAAATAGCACATTTCCTGATGTATTGTACTCTCAGTTGATTGTAAAAAAAAAGTGTTTTTGAAAAATCTAAAACAAATCTCTCTCTTTCTCTGTGTTTTACGAATTGCAAACTGTAATTCGTCGGGCTGTGGCTGTGGTCACATGATGGAGGAGGAGACCGGAGGGGAGGAGGTCCTGGCCGACCCCCCCCCCCCTCCTGGGGGTGCCCTTCTCCGTCCAGGAGTGCTTCGCCCTGCAGGGTACGGGGCTTTGAGTGTCTCTGCGTCCGCCCCCTACATGAGAGGGGTCAATGCTATTGCTTATTAGCCACCGGCTAAAGGGCTGATTATGGTTCCACATCGACGCAACGATGAACCCGCAGACGCTTCCAGGCAGTCGTGAACCTGCATGGTTCTGCGGCGGCTTTTAGTGAGTGGACCAATCACAGCCCTCGCTGCTGCGTCACCTCGACGGAGGGTTAACGTATTGGGGAGGCGCGCGTCAGGCCCTTGCTGTGGACGCAAGGAGGGTCCGC